>NC_040084.1:27813108-28116139 GCF_003369695.1 Bos indicus x Bos taurus
GAGTTAAACGGAGGAAAGTTTTTAATTGCACTGGAATGCCTTCTGTCATTTGAAACGAGCTGGATTGCACCATTTCTAAATAATCAGTTTGTAAGCCAAACCTATGGAGTGACTTTCAACCTTTGGTTAAAGAAATGAGCACAGACCATTTAGAGAAAGTAAGGAGGACAGAATGCGATTTTTCCATGACACAAATAGAACACAAACAATTTAAAATAAAGTGAACAGCAGAGCTGAGATGAAGTAAGATTAATGAACTAATAGTTCAATTGAGGCTTTTCCTGTGATTCTGAAGACTAAGTTTATCAAGTGAGCCTCATTTCTAGGTTATGTGTTGGGATCACAGGTCAGATGAAAGCAAATGCAATCAAATGTTCCCCAAGTTCACTTTCAGTGTTCCTCTTTTCTTCTGTATTTCTTCATTCTAAAGTTTAATAAGCCAATCCTTTATATACCTAGTTTGTTTTTGCCATATTTATTCACCTGTGAAGCTAAAAGTAAAGGATTTCTCTTGTATATTTGCCCCCTAAGCTACTTCAACCACGGCAGAGCTTGCAGTTTGTTAGCTAATATATAAAGCTGTCTTATATTATGACATTCTGTCCCCCACCTTCACTCCTTTTTTTCCCCAAGCAATCTAGTTGGTTATTTATTTTTGCCTTCTATTAAAATTAATCTGAAAACTTATAAAAGTAACATCTATCATTATTTTAAGATTAAGTAATGAGCACTTTCTATCCTAATTAAATACACATAAATTTACTCCCACTATGTATAAACATATAATATTATATAAATTTTAATTATTTTTCTTCTGTTTAACACCAATTTAAGTATGGGGTTTTCAAGTGTAAGCTGTTCATATCTGTAAATTAATAAACAGAAGATCTTAAGAAGTGACTCTAACTTTACTTTTTCTCAAATATCCCTAGTCCTTAAGAAATAGGTGACTGATGATAACTAGCTACTTACTTCCATTTATATCTCTATTCACTACTGAACAAGGCAATGTAGTATGATCTTTAAATAATTAATTTTTAAAAATGAAATTGTTTTTTGATTTTTTTTTTGGCGGAAACCAAAAGTCATAAAAAAAAATCTCTCTTTGCCTTCTGACTCTTTTTTATATTCTAAAATTCAGCATAGATGAAAATATCTAGCTCAGAGTCAATTACAGAGTATGTCTTACCGATTGTTAGTTTATGATAACAGCTGACAGAGCAGCTAGATTTTTTTTAATGCTCTAAGAATGAATATTTTTGGCTGCTAACTTGAATATTGAGAATATCTAGTGAAAATCACAAGGGGTAATAATCAGTATAATCAGGTTGGAGATGCAGCTTGGACTAAATGAAGCATTTTCTAGGAGAAAAAACTTTTCATGGTTTGCCACTGACTTATTGAAGACCAGATCAGTTAATAATGCATATAGGAAGAAGTGTGCTTGTATGCAAAACCAAAATAAGCTTATTTGTGCTGATCCTACAGTAATGAAAAATGTGAAAGTACATCAGAAGCTATCACTGAAAGAAGCGAGAATCCTCACATTTAGGTCATGTTGAAAGATCCCAGTAAATTGGTGAGATCCCGTTAAAGCGAATACTTGTTAAAAATGAGAAAAAAAAATGAAGAAAAGCAAATGTATTGTTTGTAATATTTTGTTCTTTGAATGTCCTGAAGAATGAGATGTGTACCTTTAGAAGAATGTCAGTTGCTTTGTTTTGGAAAGCTTTTCTGAGTTCCATTTGAAACTCAAAGACATATTTTATGAATTGGGTTTCAAATAAGTGGAAAAAGTTCTAGTAACTTTTCAAAGTGAGAAATATACTGAGTTCTCATGTTAATATTCTAAGAAAATTCATCAACTCTTCCAATAAATGGGTTAAAAAACCTTATTACCCTGTAAGCATGTTTAGCTAGAGTATTTTTACTCTTCTTTTTGTTTCTAGTATGACATGAAATTAGTGACAGCAAATTTAAGAGTAACATCAATCACTGATCTTGCACTATAGTCTTGTTTGAACATTTTAATGTAAATTCTTAATGAGTTACATAAGGAATTACTATTTTATCAGTTAACTACAGTGAAAGACTACAAAAGTGATTGACAAATGGAAATTCAAAGCACGATGCTTTCTTCAAGTTAGAAGCAGCATTGTGATAATGGAGATGCCTTTGGGGGCAAAGTGAGGAGGGCTCTGCTTTTAGGCTACCTCCTCCCCACTGAAGAAGATAGACACTAACCCGGTGTTCTACAGAAGTGCTGGGAGGAGTTCGCATCTTCCCATCCATTTTTGTTGTTGTTGTTGTTGTTTACTAACTAAGTCTTGTCCGACTCTTTTGTGACCCCATGGACTGTAGCCTGCCAGGCTCCCCTGTCCATGGGATTTCCCAGGCAAGAATACTGGAGTGGGTTGCTGTTTCCTCCTCCAGGGTATCTTCCCAACCCAGGGATCAAACCCATGTCTCCTGCACCGTCAGGTGGTTTCTTTACCACTGAGCCACCAGCAGAGCCGTTCCATCCACTGGCAGACCTAATTTGTTGTGGCTCCCTGTACCTGCAAATGGTATTGTAAGCCATAAGTCCTGCCTCTTCAGAAAGATCAGACTTGAAGTCAAAAGCCTCAAGCCTAACCCTAGATGTAGAATTTTGTATAAATCATGAGTGTTACCTGGAATTATTTCCTCTTTTGTGAATTAAGATTGCTTACTCCCTAACTCATTTATTCAGCTGGTATATGAACACTTTCTTTTGTAGGAATTAAGGCAACAAATACAGAGCTGCCAACATGGAGGCAAAGGATACAGCTGTTGTAGCACTTCTGATATTAAAGAACATGTGTGACTTTGCTTTCTGATCTCTGAAGTACCATGCAAATTCAAGAGGTTCTGGCAACCAAAGGCAACAAGTTAAGGCTAAGAGTTTAAACCGCAAGCATTCGTTAGGTTGAATGTGAGAATAAAATAAAAGATAAGTGTAGCCAACCTCTGATTATTCACAGATTGGCTAGAGTGTATGATTATCAATGCCCTTTGATTCTCCTTCTCCTTCTAACTGCCAGCTATTGAATATTTCTCTGCTCATTAACACCTGTCTAGTAGTGGGAAGGTGAAATGCTAATCAGCCAATTTGGCTAATTGTTGGCTGCTATGATCCTTTATATTTTATTTTTTTTGAAGTTGAGGTAGAGAAAAGTTGAAATCTTTTATTAAAATATGAGCTGTGGACTTCTAAACTTTATACCACCTTTCCTTTCTTTTATTGCATAGATAAATTCAGGTATTTTGTTTTCATGAAAGTATTGAAAAGAATGAAAAATCTAGTAATTCATCAGTTCTCAAGTGTCAATACAACTTTTCATTACATATTTCTTATTGGCCTGTGTTTGGAAAATCTTAATCTCCTACAAGAAACCTTCAGGATTTAATGGTTGCAACTTCAAGTGTAGCGCTATATAAATAACTGCTTTTGCTAAGTGGATTTAGACCAATAAGGAAACAACTTGGAGAAAATGACAAGACTACCCTCCCCTTTGCTCCTGGTAGACATTACAGGACCCTCCCCACACCAAATAAGGGAATGAGGAATGTTCTGAGCATTAAGGGCACTAAGAATAAATCTGAGCTATTACGGATAAGATTACTTCCAACTCTTTATTTTATGTTTTCTGACATAGATCCCCAAATCCGTAATTATCTTAGGGAAACTGCGGGGGCTTAGGCAATACTTTTGGTTCCTTTGCCTTTTTTTTTTTTTTGGCCTGTCTCTCTTTGGGACTAGTGAACTGGTGTGTGTGTGTGTGTTTGTGTGTGTGTGTGTTCATCTAGAGTGCCAAAAAAAAAAAAAAAGTGCTGAAGAGTCCTAGGGAGATGAAGCTATTTTTATTCGAAGCTGATACTTCTGCCTGAGCCACAAGTGCTGCCTGGAAAGGGCTCAGGTTGTTTCCAGGGGGAGAACTCTGCAGAGAAGAGACAAAGTTCAACAGGACAACAAAAGAGCAGCAGGAACAGCCAGGAAAAGGAAGAGACCTCACGCTTTCACACAGAGCCCCCTATCAGAGTTCTCCAGTCCTAAAGTATTCTGCAAAGTGCCACTTGACCGGAATTCTTGCCTGCCTTTTTCTTTCTCCAACCACCATGACTGAGATCACGGCTGAAGGTATTGCTAGCATTTTCCAATAACATCAACTACAGGGTAAAAAAAGGTAGAAATTGACAGTCCCATTGATGGTCAATGTGCCCTCTTAGAATGTTGCTTTTAGAGTTATCTTGATCAGTGATTCTATATGGGATCAGAGAAGTAGGTTTGGGAGCTGAGAAGTCTCCCAAACTGGCAGGTCTCTATGTTGGGGAGTAAAAAGAGATTTCTGTGAAATTTTGCATGTGGAAACTGTTCTCTGTGATGCCAAAGTTCCCACTAGTTAACAGTTATCACCCACACCTCTATAAATAGCTATGGTCATATAATGTTAGGGCCAATATCTTACCTAGCAAAAATGACAAGGTTTGGGTGCAGGGCTAGAGACCACAATGAACTTAAAATGTTGCACTTAATGTTTAAACTTAGAAAATTGATTTTGACCATTTTTACTTTATGATATGTCAACTTGGAGATCTTAAATTTGTTTATCCTTTCTAACTCAAGTATATAAATATGCACACCACATATATAAGATTTATATACCTAAAAAATGTGTATATGTGGGTGGGTATTCAGAGAAAAGGTTTGGAATTACAAAAAATCACTGTAGATCAGTATGATTTTAAAAATAAAATAATTAAGCTTTTGCTTCTGATTCTTTTCATATACTCATGTCTTTTACCTCTATGTGATAAATTCTATATGAAAGTCAATATTTTCTGTTTTAATGCTTATTCTGAAAAGAACCTCTTTATTATTCAACCATGATAGCAATCATTTCACTCAAATAGAATGTATGCAAAATATATGTATACATGTATATATATAATATATATATTATAAATATATAAAAGATTCTTTAAAACAGCCTAAAGCATTTTGAATACAGACACAATCCAGTTCTAGCTGGGGTAAAAATTCGGGAGGTGTGTCTAAAATTTGCTTCTGACAGCTGTAAGCAAAAATCAGACAGGTGGTGCTCTTCACAGCTTCCAAGTCTAATGCTGAGCTGGTTTGTTTTCCATCAGACAACTGAAAAAGAGAATGTGTGGTTTTAGATCTTTGGGCAGACATTAGTATGGGCACAGAGTGATTACAGAGTTTAAGACTTGCAGTCAGTATTTATAAGGAGAATTGTCTTACTTTCACCTTCCACTAACAAATTTAGTCTAGCACCCCAAATTAATAGAAATAATTACTGAGAGATTTCTATGTATCAGGCGTTTTGCTCCGGACTTTATGTACTTATTTGTACCTCACACAACTCAATTAAGTTGGCATTATTATCTCCATTTTTCAGACAGAGAAACTGTAACTCAAATGTTTGGAGACTTGCTGAAAACCATAGCATTGCCAAGATTAGAAGTCAGCTCCCTTAAATCTAGTTCATGTTTTTTCATTTCTCTACGAAGTATCAAATTTACTCTTTACCAATTTTAGTTCAGAATTTGCTAGCTCAATATAAATAGCATTTTTTCGTATTCCTTAGATATTCTGCATCATGTGACCTTTAGATTGTCTTCAAGACATCCATCTACAGAAATGTCTCACTTAGCCTTGCACAAGTTGTTAAATACCTGTGAATATGTTTCCCTTGCTCTGTATGGGTTGTGAACGGCCAACTGATTCAGGGGCACTCGGCCGAAACATTTTTTGCTGGCCTGTGAATTATGCTCTGTAGGCCTTTTGCTCTTGATTAATAAACATTTTTATAGGAAAATTCCTGATTATAAAATAGAACTTATGTTTCTGTCTTCTCCCCGTGGAGAATTTAAGGGGTTCTTAGAAGACCTCTTGTCACCTGTAAAAAATCATTGAATTAATAATGAATTAAAAATATAAAAATACCATCTAGGTCCTAGATGATGGACATTTCCTGTACTCCGGCTTTAACTGTTCATAGGATCTTTGTCATTTCAACTTCAGGGATTAGTTATGTACTTTTTTCCTTTTCTGGAATGCCTTATTAACCATATTTCTCAACTGATAATTAGACTGACAACTCAGATGAGCTTACCTTTTAAGGTGAGTGGCACAGTCATTCTCTGTGGCCATCCAAAGCGTCTTGCCTGCTGCTCTACTACACTCCTTTTATTTTGTCTTCATGATTCTCACTTTTTGTGCCCCAGCTACAGTAGCCTTCCTTCAGTCTTTTATAAAAGGTGTACTTTTGTGCCAGAGCCTTGGTACAGGTTGTTCCATCAACCTGAAATAGTCTTTCCTCTCATCTGTTATAGTTCTTTTGCCGCCACTTTGGACACATTATTGAAATGTAAGCACTTCATTAGTAGTCTTCGACATCTACTGATTATTTTTGCCATCCACTGATCACAAAGTAAATGAACACCTTGCAGCACTTAAGACGGAGCTGGATTAGCTCCTTAGAAAGCTTAAGGCCACTGTCCTCGCCTCAGTTTTTGTAAAACTGAAGGTCATGGATATTATACGACTCTCTTGTGGTCACTGGTAATTGGGGGAGGTCTGAGAATAGTGTTCATGTTTTTTGTGGTACTTACTCAGCTATAATGCATGACTTATCTGTGCACCTTACTGAGTTCCTCACATAGATCATCACTGCATGTCCTAAACTGGATTATTTCAACTGACAGAAGAAAGGAAGTAATTTTAGATATGGAATTGTATTTCAGGTACAGAGCAATAGAGTAGAACTAAAATTAGAACAAATTTGAACCTCAAAGGACATTAGGGAAACAATATATTTGATTCTAGCTATTATAAATTAATAAAAATAATGATAATGATAATAACAACTCACTTATCCAAAAGACGTTATTTGTCAGATATTAAGCTTGTAATAATGAGCATTTAAACCTCAGGACAGCAAAATGAGATAGATACTTTTATCATTGCTATTTATAGCATGGGAAGCTAAGATTTAGAGAGGTTAGAAATTTGCCTAAATTCACACAGCTATATACAGTGTAGCTAGGACTCACACCCAGACCTCTGACTCCAGAGTCATGTTGAATACTTCCTTTTGTTATGTGAGACTAATACTTAGCCTGATGTTAATTTAGAGGTTAAGAGGAACCTGTACTAGACCCCTGTTCTGGTTTGAGCCCCGCTACTCTGGTTAGGTATAGCTCCAGACTCCAAACAGCACTAAGATTTAGAATTATAAATAGCCTTGTACCTTCTTTCCAGGGGCCCAGTTATTCCTAGACAAGTGCCAAAGTTAGCTCTGCCTTCTGAGGTTCATAAGAACTTTCAACTAGTCATTTCAGCATCTACATGACAGTATGTATCACTCAAAAGGTAAAAAGAATTTTTGAGTAGTTTTGATAACAAAGTAAAATTTAGTTAATTCTTAATGACTGTGTTGAAATGATGAAGACTTTTAAAAAAGTAAAGGATGTAATGTTTTCAATTTTCCAGTTAGCTAATAAATGTCAAATTATGTTTTATGATAATATTCATATAATTGAATCTCTGGGTCCAAGTACCCTAAAAATGTAGGAAAATATAAATTTTGTGCAATAAATTCAACTTGGTAGACATCCTATATACAATTAAATTAGCATTTGCTAGAAGAGTTAGTTACAGGAAATTCTCTTTTTTTCAAGTTTTTGTCAGACTCTCAACTTCTGAACTTCATACAACTTCAGGGTTCAGAAGGGTTTTTGTACTATGTATGGAATTCTTCCCTTACTATTAGTTGAACCACATTTTACTGCTCTGTAACAAACATTTGAGAGGATTTGATGATCCAAATTTAAAGCAAAAATGGCCATTTATTTTATGTGCTGCACTGATTTAACACAAGAGTACCCATTGATGAGCTCAAAAAAAAAAAAAAAAAAAAAAATTCACAGCCAGAATGTTTAACAACTACGCACACAAGTTATATTATCCAGAGTAACAGATGGTGGAATTAAGAGGAGAAGATGCAACCTACATCATGTCTATGTTTATCTCGCCAAACCCAGGAGTGGAGATGACTCCTGGGCGGGAAAGGAGACCTAAGGGGAGATGACTTGGGTGTGGGAAAGGAGGAAGAGGAAGCACTAGGTTCAAAGCTTAATCTGTTCTGGGTTATGTTCTCCTGATCAAGAAAAGCAATGCGCCACCTACAGAATATCATTTTTAGCTCCAGGAACACATTTTAAAATTGTCATTGACAAGGCAGTACACGCAGAAGAGGAGGACCGTGATGGTAAGAGGTACAGTGAAATAAAAGAACTGTTCTTAGATCCTTTAATTGAAGGTTAGATTTTTTTCATTTTGTAGCACTAGAGGGCACTGCAAAGACCCATGGATAAAAAAGTCTGGAAGCCACAAAAAGGGAAATTGTTGGTGAAATATAAGGCAAAACATAACCAACCATTAAAACGATATCTAGAACTGACTCTTCCTACTAAAAACAGGGGGGGGAAAAAGCAAAAGAAAAATAGAAAAGAAAACCAATGAAAGAAAAATAATACAACCTTGAATTTTCAAGAAATAAAAGAATAAGGAATATGTTACAAACAGCATCATATTATGCAGTCAGCACAACCCAGGCTGTGGTAACCTCTACACCACAAATAACCTTCAAGTAAGTTACTAGGACCATAAAGAGATACCAAGGAAGCCTATAGATTGAAAAAAATGTAAAAACAGAGCAACACATCACAAAGTGTAGATCACGATTATTAGATCATGATTCAAACAAACTTAAAAAAATCTATGAAATAATTGGAAATTTGATAGATGCTGCATTTTAGATGATACTAATAAATCATCACATTTATGGTGGGATTAATAATATTGTGGTTATGTTTTCAAACTACATATTATTTGGAGATTGTTGTTATTCAGTCTCCAAGTCATGTTTGACTCCCTACAAGATACACATTCTCAAATATGGATGAGATGACATAATATTTCAAATTTGTTTCTACATAATATGCCAGAGAAGAAAATAGATGAGTTGTTAGTGTGGTAGGGATTGGCCATGAATTAATTACACTGGGACTGATGAAGGGTACATAGGGTTTCGTTATAATATTCTGTCTACTTTTATAAATATTCAAGCTTCTCTACAATAAAGAATTAGAAACAAAAGAACTGATGTTTTTAGTAAATAAATTTAAGAAAACAAACGTTTTTAGTAAATATAAGGTCAGTGACTCTCTTGGCCACCAAATTTATTCATAAGTGCAAATCACTCTCTAATTGAACAACCTGTAGGTATTGAAATGGAAACCAAAACTGCTCATATTAGAGAGAAGTGTCCAGAGATCTCCTTTATATTTATAACAACATACCAGGAAATAATGATTTTCAGAAATGTTTGTTATAATATGGAAATCTTTTGCTTAGTTTCATAACATTTCTTGGTATTATTAGTGACATTAATGAGAGACTTTAGTTAGCCACAGATCATTTTTGAGATGGTCCACGTGAAAACCTGAGAAGAGATTAAAAGCCAGGATCAATATGATGCAAGAAAAAATAGTCCTAAAAATACGATGGTCAGGAACATCATATTTATTGTCAGGGAATGTCAAAGTCTTGTGTGGCTATATCTTTTAAATATTACAGACATTCTGAAAGGCAGATATCACAAAGACCTCATCAGTCTGACTAAATATCTCTATCTACTGTTCAAATTGTATTTAGAAAAGAGAAGAAAAGCAGAGTGTGAAAAACAGTGGCCTATATATTAATAGTTCAGTAAAAAATCAGAGAGAAAAGCAGTACAGAGCTGAGGGAGGGCATCATTAAAACATTAAAGGCAGTGTGATAGAGTAGGAAGTGTGTGGCGTTTCAAGTCAGAAATGTTGTTTAAGCCCTAGGTCCACTACTTAACCTTAGGTGGTCTGGGAGGATGGGGAGGCGCCATACCTGGTTAGTTAACCTTGGTTAGTAGTGACTAATATGACCAGAGGAAATTTTCCAACTTTTTACAAGATTGTGCTCATTGGAGAATTATACTTTTTTCAGTTGTAGCTACAAGAATCTGTAAAATTGGTAGTGAAAGTACACAGAGAACACATCTCTGTAGTGTCAGCCCTAGTTGGGTTTCATTAAGAAGCTTTTCTTTGTGGCTTGTGTTTTTATTTATGATACTGACTCTTCTCCCCTGCCCGCAAGCTCACAGTACTCATGGAAAAATATTCTCTTTGTCAGCTTAAATGCTTCTTAATTTTTCCTATTTACTTTTGCTCATCATTGTGACTATAATTTAAAAATCATGCTACTTTTACAATGCAAAAGTGAATTGAGGCTATTCTAGCTATTATTCTAAAAGCTTAGGAATCCTTAGAGAGTTAAAGTCTTCAATGCTGTTTATATTAATTTTTAATCAGTTAACAATATTTAATATGAAAGAAACTTAAAGCAGTGTGACTAAGCAATTTTAAAATCATCTACATTGACCTTTGGGTTGAATATATCAATATGAAAGAGAATACATAGATGGTTTAGATATTCCAGCCAAGCTTTTAGTTTTATAGTTATAGAGTTTAAAGTTTTATTGTTTTCTTTTCTTCCTTCAGATTAAAAAAAAACCCTTTGGGGACATGCTTAATATATTTTTTAAAATGCGTATTATTTAAAGTAACACATTTAAAAAGAGCAAATTAGGGGGGAAAGCTTCGTCTGGTAACTATGCATTAACATTATACAATAATTCTAAGTTTATGGAGTTTGGGTTCTGTTGAACTTAAAGTTCTAAGAAGATCTGTCAAAGTTTTTTGCTCTCCCTATTTCCCATTTTCTCTTGATAATGTGAGTACCATGCATAATGTCTGATAGGACGTGCTTATTTGAATGTCACATAAACACGTATTGCCCCAAGTGAGGGTTATGCAGAGATAGATGAACTTCCTGGTCCAAAAAGATAGTATTTTCCATCTTCAAAGGAAGTTAAAAAGAATATCCTTGGCAAATGTGTAATGAATGAAGTCCTGCTTCTCTCTGTACAAGATATGCTCTCTAAACATCAAACATCTCCACATCTCCATGCCCCAAGTCAAGCTGTCAAAGGCGCAAGGAATTTACAATTTTGAGAGATCCTTTGGTATGTAAATGAACTGTTTCCTCATAAACCTCAGAGTCTGTCTCACAAAGTATTTAAATATTGCATTTAAATATATATCATTCAGATATTTTCTAACTTAGTTTCTATGGCAGAGGCTGGGGCACCTGGTTTTTCCTTAAACAAGTTAAAGATACAGTCTTGTAACCTAAAGGGGAAACATTTTTTAGATGGCATGAGGCTAGAACTCACTATGGTAGATTCACTGTGGTAGACCAGTTTTATCCTTGCTACTCATTTATTATATCATTCTCCTTTCCGTGACACAGGTTCCTGAAATGTTGAGAAAAACTAAACAAGGAAAGAGCTCTTAATATTTAAAACTTTGTTCAAGGGCATTGGTGAGCTTGTGGATGGGAAAGAGTCAGTTTCCACTTACTTATATAACTTTCAAAATACATTTTTAGCTAGGTTTCCCTGGAAATTTTATTTTTGCTTTTTAAAATAAAATCATCATGTGATTAAAAGAATTTTCTGTTTATGGAAGACATTTGATACAATGTCAAGACAAAAATGGCAAATATTATATGCTACTCTTAGACATTCAGTGCTAGAGTATTATTTTCTTCTGTGGGTATTCTTATTTAACTTAGTATAATTGCCTGGGGAAAAACAGTGCACTATAAAATCTATAAGTTACCATTAAGATGGTAAAACTTCAAGCTTGTGAATTTAAATCTGCAGAAGTATTAGGTGTTGCATTTAGAGAAAAACAAAATACATTCATTCAAAATGTAGTAAAAATTTACAATCTATGGTATTAATTACCAACCCACAAGTGTATTTATAAAGCAGCAGGTCAAGTCAAAAGGTCAGTTGTAGTTGGTATTTTAGCACATATTATGCATCAGGCTGAATGCCAGACAATAGGGATGTGAAGAAGAATAACACAAGGTCCCTGGCTCTAATGCAGTAGATTTAAGAACAAGCAGGAAAGAGAAAAACTAGTTTGGACAGATTTTAAAACATATGACTTCAGTTGGGATTTATGAATGATGAGTGTTCAGTTTGGTTGAACCAAGTCATGCTGTTGTTCATATATCTTATGATTAGTGAGCACAGATCAAAATTTGCTGAAAATAACTTCAGAATGAATGTTCTGTTCTTGATTGATCAGTTGCATTGCATGCACTGTTTTTGTGAAGGTGGCCACCTTGTGACTGGCCAAGGGGTAAGGGGATCAAGAGTGAGTTTGATCAATGTAGAGATGAAGAAAAAAGAATGGGTGGTAGGTGAGAATTAGTGGTCTGTTTGAAGAAACCCTAGGATAACCAAGGTACAGAGGTATCTGGCTTAGAAATTTGGTAAAAACCCTGTATTTTTGTTAAGATATCCTATTGCTGTATTATTGAAAAGGTTGGATGTCTCACGTGCCTGATTTATTTTAAACTGTTTTGATCCCTGGTTTTTCCCTCCTATTTAAGTGTTCTTACACCATATCTCCACTGCTGCTTTTGATCCTAAAGTACTCTACTTTGAGTATTTATGGAGCACTATTTCTAATTCATGAAAAAATAATGAGATAATACTAACTGTCAAACAGGTACTCACTGAATAAGTTTCTTCAGATTAATAGTGAAAAATAAGCTATAAAAATTAATTATATGGCCAGTGTTGTGCTAAGTACTGTGAGAACTAGTGTTGTATGCCAGTGGTCTTCTCAAGGAGTCCTATGAAGGCAATGAATTAAACAGTGAAGCAAAGCAAGAAGTTTTAAAGGTGCTAGGGAAAGGCCTTTTTCAAGACAAAGATAAAGGGACATGATCCTTAGTCTAAGGTTTAGTATATGTAAACAGGAATCTTTAATCTAGCTATGATTAGATTAAAGCAATAAGTTAACAGAACCCTCTGGAGACTTTGTTCATAGTAATTGGAAGAGTTATATTACAAAAAAATAGTTTTTAAAGTTGCCAGTTATCTCTTGAATTAAGTAGATAGATTTAATTATTGAATTTCTGTTCAGACTCTCTAGATTTGAAATGTCTTGTAGGTCTTGCTTAGAATGACTCTAGAAGGGGTCCCTATCTTTGAGTGACACAGGCTGGCAGTACCCAGGTGTTTTGGGACAGAACATTTTATCTTTGTTCCATCACTCAGTAATTCACTTGTGGATGCAGAGGGGCAAAACTTCTGACATCCCAAAGATATTCATTTACATAGTAAGTACTTACTTGTTTATATTTTGAGTATTTGGTTTTTCCAATAACTTTATTCAGCTTGAGGATGAAATGTGAAATATATATTAATCTAGCATTCAAAGAAAGATGAGATAGTTGTATAGATAACCATATGGTACAAGTTTAGAAATTCTAAGGTAGCTAAAGTAAAAGTACAGATAAAATTATAAATTAAAAAAAAAAATTGTGAGATAGATTTTTTGGTTTCTTGTCACTCAAATTTAAGACAAAGTTTACATATATGAAAGAACTGGAAAATAAATTAATATATAACAAATAAACAAATTAGGGTTATGAGAGATGATTATCAGGGAAAACTGAGAAGCAGGAGAATAGATGGACTGGGTTGACCAGGGACTGTTCAAAAGGAGTAGAATTTAACTTAAAACTTGAAATATCTTTCTAATAAAAGGATAACAACATAAAAGAAAAGCAAATAACTAAGTTTTTCACCAATATCCCTTGATGCTAAAAGTTTCAAGTTAATTTATTTAACAAACAATTATTCAAAATATTTTAAGTTAATATCTTGTCTTCGTGTTCTAAGTTGGGGAATCAAAGCTGGAGAAGACGTACTCTACTGACATTTGGGGCAGAAAAGTCTTTCCCAGACATTGCAGGACAATTAGCATATTTGTCTGTACTATGATTTTGACTGCACATACAATCCCAAACATTTTCCAAAGCGGTGCTAAACCACAACCCAGTTAACAACCAAGAATCTAAGACAGAAGTGAGCAAAGATCCAAATAATTGTGAAGGAGCTAGCATCAAAGTACTCAATTATGAGAAATCCCTGGCTTAATTATCTTCCAGTTTTATACAGAGGATTCTTTAGGTCAATATAGAAGATTTGGATTGGTAGGAAGGTTTTGTTAATAGTCTTTAGTCAGTTACCAACTAAGAGCTATTATATTAAAGATAGCCATCTGGTTCAATGATTAGAAAGTTATTTAGAAACGACCCTGATGCTGGGAAAGATTGAAGGCAGGAGGAGAAGGGGACAACAGAGGTTGAGATGGTTGGATGAAAATCAGTGGCTCAATGGACATGAGTTTGAGCAAGCTCTGGGAGTTGATGATGGACAGGGAAGCCTGGCGTGCTGCAGTCCGTGGGGTTGCAAAGAATCATACACAACTGAGCAACTGAACTGGACTGAACTGGGATAGAATGAAATTCTTACTGAAAAAAATCTATGTCTGGTTGTCTTGATTTGCTATTTTTAATTCTATAGTAGAAAGAGAAAAAGCACGATAATTTTTAGAAAGTGTTAATTCCTTAAAACATGATAATTTTAAGGGTCAAAGAGATTCACAAGCTAAATGAAATAACACAATTCCCCCTTGAGAAAAATCAGTGAAAGGTGATGGCTTGTTTTCTGTGTCCTTGAGCTAATGAACTGAGAAGTGACAGCATAATTTGAGGAAAGGCACAGGTGGAAGCAGCCCTGATGGGTAAACTGAAAGTCAGTACTTTGCAAAATTGCCTCATATAGTTTTACAAGTTAAATTATAAACTTGAGGATGGATTAAATTTCTTTACCTGAGAGTCACCCTACATCATGGCATATTAAATTTGGTGTCGACTTAGGGACTTCCAGTGTTGTTTTTTTTTTTTTTTTTAAATCATTTGCTACACTACCAAAAGGTCAAGTGTGTTTTCTAATCATGTAGAGACTCACTTAAAATTATGTTGTTATATAAGACTTATCTAGAAGCCAAAATGCACAAGAACAGTGTCTACAGGTGACCTAATAATTAGATAGCTGTGGAAATTTGTGAATGATACTGTCCAATTGATTTTCAAAAGACCAGCCATCTCATCATTTCAGTGTTACAAGAAATAACATGAGACATTTCAGATTTTAAAAAGTTTTAAATTTTTTCTTTAAAATACTTTTTAAAAATATAAACACAGAAAGCTGCATACATCATGTATATATTTGCATAACATTTACTAAACATTAGTGGAGTTGATCCACAAAACATACGTCCAAATCAGAAAACAACACTTCCATGACCTCTGAAACATATTCCCATCTGCCCAAGAATAGACTGATTCTCACTGACTTTACTTCCCAATCAAGACTTCTATTCTCCATCTCTTCCCCCATAAGGAACAACTATTCTGACTCGTTAACGGTTCTTGCTACATCTTTCAACATCATATAGTTTAATTCTGCCATGTTTGTTCTTTGCATAAATGAAACCACACAGCATATATTATCCTATTTCCTGCTGCGTTAATTCAGCACTGTTTTTATTACTCTTCTGTTTTGTTGTATGTGGCTCTGCGTGTGTGTATGCTAAGTCACTTCAGTCGTGTTCTAATCTTTGCAACCCTATGGACTGTAGCCCAACAGGCTCCTCTGTCCGTGGGGATTCTTCAGGCAAGAATATTGGAGTGGGTTGCCGTGCCCTCCTCTTGGGGAATCTTCCTGACCCAGAGATCAAACCCATATCTCTTGACGTTCCCTGCATTGGCAGGCGGGTTCTTTACCACTATTGCTACCTGGGAAGCCTGTATGTAGCTGTATTTTATGTCTTGCTGCCCAGTATTTCACTGTATGAATGTTATAATTTGCTTATCCTGTGGACTTTTTAAAAACTGAGGGCCATTATGTGCAATATTGCTGCAATCATTTATCTTTTTTTAGTTTTATTATTCTATGGTTTTACTCTCAATGCATATCATTCCATGGCATTATACTGTGTGATAAAAAGGTGTATTAGGCATGAAGGAGACAACTTGTTCACTCAAATTGAATACTGTGTAGATTATCATTTAGCTTATTAAATTCAATTATTAGCTACTTGAAAAAACATGGAGAAAGATGACCTCAATGGACATCTACTAGAAGTGTGCCAGCTTGTTTTTCAGAAGAAATAAACCTAGCCTAAGATGGGTATATGGAGGACCATGGAGAGAATAAGTAGATAAGGACTTCTCAGATATAAAGAAGTAATCTCCCAAAGATGTGGTATACATATATAGTGGAATACTATTCAGCCATGAAAAATAATGAAATAATGCCATTTGCAGCAACATGGATCCCACTACAAATGATGATACTCAGTAAAGTAAATCAGAAAGAGAAAGATAAATATCATACGCTATTACTTATATGTAGAATTAAAAAGATGGCACAAATGAATCTATGAAATAGAAACAGAATCATGTACATAGAGAGTAGACTGGTGGTTGCCAAGGCGGGCAGAGCTGGGAGATAGCTGAGAATTGGGAGTCTGGGATTAGCAGATGCAAACTGGAATGTGTAGAATGGATAAACAGCAAGATCCTACTGTTTAGCATAGGAAACCATATTTAATATGCTGTGGTAAGTCATAAAGGAAAAGAATATGAAAAAGAATATTTGTATAACTGAGTCACTTTGTTGCATAGTAGTAATTAACACAACATTGTAATTCAGCTATTCTTCAATAAAATTAAAAAAAAGAAAAATCCCCAATGTATCTGACTATATAAGCAACAACTCAAGAACTAACATTTAGACCTGACACAAAAATAGATTATTTAGTAAATATTTATTAAATATCATGCCTCCTTTTTGCCAATCACTGTGCTTGGAGCTAGGCTAGTAAAAGCAAAAAAGAGTTCCTATTTTCTTTTATGCTGATGTAGAAAACATCTGTCTGATGACCACTCACCCTCGCCAAGTTCTACATGTTGATCTCTCTGGCACTGCTGAGTATGACCAAATTCTTGGTGATCAGGCTCCTTTTTTCTAGGATACCTACCTAGTACATTTCTATTCAATGAACACAAGCTTTAATCAGTTTTCAATGACATTTATTCAGATATTGCTATTGTTCACATTCAGGTGTACCTTAAGTTTCTAGTCTGCTCTCCCTGCTTTTAGATCAGGACCTCCTGTCTTTAACAGAAATCCGCTTCAGAAATTTAATTTTATCCACTTCATGTTCATTTTGTCAACTGAAACCCTAAAAAAATGATCCTATTCCATGGAAGTAAATTTCATTGATGTAGAAAGTCAAACTCTGCCTCAGTGAGTGAGAAAAGAAGAATTAAGAGACACCCTCATTTTATGCCCTCATAACTAATATTTTGTTGTTGTTCAGCCACTCAATCATGTCCAACTCTTTATGACCCCAGGGACTGCAGCATGCCAGGCTTTTCTGTCCTTCACTATCTTCCGAAGTTTGCTCAAACTAATGTCCATTGAATCGGTGATGCCATCCAACCATCTCATCCTCTGTCATTCCCTTCTCCTTCTTTCCTCAGTCTTTCCCAGCATCAGGATCTTTTTCAATGAGCCAGCTCTTCACATCAGATGGCCAAAGTATTGGAGTTTCAGTATCAGTCCTTCCAATGAACACCCAGGACTGATCTTCTTTAGGATGGACTGGTTGGATCTCCTTGCAGTCCAAGGGACTTTCAAGAGTCTTCTCCAACACCACAGTTCAAAAGCATCAATTCTTCAGAGCTCAGCCTTCTTTATGGTCCAGCTTTCACAACTGTACATGACTACTGGAAAACTAACATTTTACTACCTCTAAAAATGAATGTGAAAATTTTCTATTTGTGAAAAATTATGAGTCATGAGTATGATGGACAATTTTTTTTTGGTTTTTCAACTCAGTTTTTAATTTCAGTTTATTTTTAATCAAAATGTAAGAATGCATATAAGCTTTGTGGATATAACTGGAAAAATTCCAAATAAGTTGCAGTATCTTAAATCAGTATCTTTCAAAGTGTGGTCACCAGACCAGCAGCCAGAGGCATCACCATCATCAAAGTACTCATTAGAAAGATCTACCTTTCTAATTAAGTTAGTAATAGGTATATACCCCATATTTTCTGAATCATAAACTTTGAGATTAGAGAATTGCGATCTATGTTCTAATAATCCTTTCCAATGATTCTGACACATTCTAAAGCTTGAGAACTCCCTTCCTAGTTAATTAAATACAGACTTTTAAGCCAAGTTCCTCTCTATTTCCAGTTATGTTAAAAATAAATATATAAATCATAAATCATGCATATAGTGTAGAGGCTTAAAATTAATACTCTATAGCTGAAGATTCTTATGATAAATTTGTGTTTATGTGCAATGTGTGTGAGCTGAGTTGTGTCCACTCTTTGAGACTCCATGGACTGTAGCCTTCCAGGCTCCTCTGTCCATGGAATTTTCCAGGCAAGAATACTGAATCCAGTATTCCTGGATCTTCCTGACCCAGGGGTCAAACCCACATCTCTTTTCGTTTCCCACATTGACGGGCGGATTCTTTACCCTTGTGTCGCTTGGGAAGCCCTATCTGTGCAGTGTGTGTGGTCACTCAGTCATGTCTGACTCTTTGTGACCCTATGGACTGTAGCCCATCAGGCTTCTTTGTCTGTTTGTATTTTCCAGCAAGAATACTGGAGCGGGTTGCCATCTCCTCCTCCAAGGGATCTTCCTGACCCCGGGATGGAACCAGCATCTCCTGCTCCTCCTGCATTGCAGGCAGATTCTTCACCTCTGAGCCACTGGGGAAGCCTTATGTGCAATAATAAGAATCTTCTTATTGATTATGAAATCTAAAGAATAGAGATGGGGGGAAAAAATCAAAGAAAGTTAGAGCTATTTGTCTGGAAAACAGTGAAGGTGTATGGAGCCCAATAGTCCAATATATGCCTACTGAAACTTACTTTTTGTCAATCAGCTTTTCCTCTGACCATACAGAATTTTGCTTGTTTTTTTCCCCTATATGCTCAGTCTCTAACCTTTGCGTTCTTCATTTCTTTATTCCATCTTTTCCCCTTTATCCCCATTTTTCTTGTTTTAATTTATGCTCCCATCATTTCATACTTGGAACCCTATATTTGATTCATTTTATTTTTCACAAGTGGCAGGAGCAGTTTGTGTGGTATACCACCACATATACGTTTTTTTTATAATGAAATCTTGATATCTTGATTCTTCTTCCACGGAAAAGTTAGGTCTACTTTCCCTCCTCTTGAACCTAAACAAACCTGTGTGACAGCCTCAGCAAGTAAGATATAAGGAAAGTGATGCTATATGATTTCCAAGGATAGATCCTAAAAGTGCCAGGCATGTCCATCTTGCTTTCTTGGGATATTTACTTTTGAAGTCATGCTATAAAAAAATTCAAGCACTCCAGGGCGAGGCACAAGGAACAAGAGAGGAACAAGGCCTTTGGCCAATAAACCCAGCTGAGCTTCCAGACAACAGCCAGCACTAATTTTTCCAGCCATGTGAGTGTGGTATCTTCAAAATGGATCCTCCAGTGTCAAGATGAGCCAACCTCATCTGAACACTTGTACAACAGAGGCATGCCATACCTACTGATTTTGCAGATTTTAGAGCAAAGTAAATAATTATAGTTGTTTTAGGCCACTTGGGATATTTTGTTATGCAGCAACAGATAACAGATATACTGTATAGTATTCTATGTAATCTGATCTCTAATGCATCTCTAATACATGACTACAAAATTAAATCCATACTATATTTATCTATGGAATAAGGATAACACATTCAGTGTAGAGTTGTTTTTTCCAGGTTCAACATGATATTCAGCAATTGCACAATTGTTAACCTCAGGTTTATTATTCATTTATCCACATATTCATTCCTTTTTTTCAAAAATATTAAAGAAATGTTAACTATTATAACATGTTCTAGTCACTGGAGGTATGCTTATGGAAAAAAGGAAGAAGAAGAATGCAAAGGAACAGAAGAAATTCCTCCTCTTAATATACTCTGAACAAATTCTCAATTATCACCCTATTTGGAGATTTTGCAAATGGGGGTGAACATTTTTTTTTATTTTGGTTACAGAGCTTAAAGGATGTCCTGGTTGTGGCAAATTTCCATGTTTAAGATCCTCAACAATACTTTGCTCTACTGAGCAGGCCTAAACACTTTATATTGAGAAGTGCTCACAAAATGTCTGTGGATACAGAGAGAATATTATTTATGGTATGCAAAATAAAACGGTCCTCAAAAACATCCACTCCCTAATCCCCAGAACCTGTGACCATGTTATTTTACCTGGCAAAAGAGAATTTGCAGGTGTGAGTAAATTATACCTAGAGATGAAGAGATTATTCTATATTAACTGGGTGGGTCTAATCTAATCATATGAGTCCTTAAAAGTGGAGAGTCTTCTGGTTGTGGTCAGAGGAATATGTGATGTCAGGACTTGACCAGCCACCGTTGGCTTTCAAGATGGAGGAAGAGGCCATGATCCAAGGGATGTGGTAGCATGCAGAAGTCAGAAGGTGTAAGGAGATGAATTCTTTCCCTTAAAGTCTCCAGAAAGGAGCATAGCCCTGACAATGCCTAGCTTTTAGTCCCTGGAGATTCCCTGTGGACTTTTGTACCACAGAACCCTAAGATAATAAATTTGTATTATTTTAAGCCACTGAGTTTGTGGTAATTTGTTATGGAAGCAGTCGAAACTTAATATGCCAATGTTTGTCTGACATCTGCAACTCTTTCTTTTGCACTAAGAGACAAATTTTTCAGAATCCTCATAAAAATTTGACGTAGAATAACTGCAAAATTTTTCCACCAAAATTTTTTTACAAAGTCACCTTTTTAAATAAATAGGTCTCCCATTTGTATAAGAAACCCGAGACTGAAAAGGAATCATCCTCTCAAGGTGACAGAGTTCATTATTGGGGCAATTAACATAGATTAATGACTAGCTAGGTTGGTCTTTCTGTAGAAATGCATGCTGACTTTTCTTCCAATAAATGGAGTTTCCTAGTCAGTAATAACTTTCCTTCTAATAATCAGCAACTTTAGAGAGGCCCTTCATTTTGGCCCATGTTTTTCAGAAATGGATAATTGAAAATCATAGGAAAGAGGGGCAATATTTATTTCTTCTTAAAAGCTCTACAGTTAGTCTGCTTCCGTTCAATTCTACGCTATTTCTAAAACACGAACTGTGACTTTTTCTATAATCAATAGCACTTGCATATACGTGTTTAGTTGCCTACGCAGAAAATGTAATACATATTTTCTACACTGCCTTGAAAATTACAAACTTCTTTAAAATGTTTTCTTAGTTCTTAAATCAGGACACTTTGCCCTTCTTTGGAATGGGTATCCTTCACCTTTCCAGGTTTGCACACACCAGGAAGCTATGTACATTTTCCACTGGATAAAAGCCTATTAATAGAAAGCTGACGCTGCTGCAGTTAAAAAAAAAATTCAGGTCAGAGATTAATTTCATGGAACCCACAGTCATGTCAGCTAAACATGATCTGTTTGCGGTAGGTGAAAGATGTGAGGTTACTCTGCTTACTGTTCAAACTAAAATAAATATGTCTTCCTTTTATATTCGGATTTTGAAACTTTCCTTCTTTTGTTTGAGACTTTTAACATATCCTTGCATAAAGTTTCTGCAGATTTTAAACTGCTGACACAATCTTGGTGCTGAAACATCTTCTAAATAAAACCCATCAAAGAGGTGATCACATCATGGGATTCAAGAAGATGTGAAAAAAGAGGAAATTAAAATTCCTGAAGAAACTGAATGTCCATTAAAGGGTTATATCTTTGTTGATAAATATTAAAGGACAATTTTTAGAAAGGAAAGAAAGCAACTTCAAAGTCAAATTGTAGGCGATAAGAAACCATAAATGTATAATATTTATACAGAATTTATGCATATGAAAAAATATGAACTATATATGTATTTGGGCTTCCCTAGTGGCTCAGTGGTAAAGAAATCTGTCTGCTGTGCAGGAGGTGCAGGAGGTGTGGGTTCGATCTCTAGGTCGGGAAGATCCCCTGGAGTGGGCATGGCAACCCACTCTGGTATTCTTGCGTGGAGAACTCCATGAACAGAGGAGCCTGGCAGGCTACAGTCCATAGGGTCTCAAAGAGTCATACATGATTGAAGCAATTTAGCATGTGCACATGCACACATGCATACATGTATTTATCTTGTGATGCAGAGAATAAAATGTGAATTTAAATTTTTAATTAATATTGAGTTCCTAGACCATACAACACTATGAATAAAGCACTAAGAGAAAGTATTTGGTAACTGTATCATAAAAAGTTATGATTTCATGATTGATATTCTTTGATAAATGTATTTACAACATTAATTTAAAATAGTAGCTTAAGGTCCACAGAAAATAATTATTTTAGAATAATTTTGTAAGTATGCCTTATTTTTCTAAATTTTTCATTTATCTTTGCATTAATATTAAAAGGATCAACCTGAGGTTATTTTAAAAGATAACTAAGTATAGTCCCATGTAAAAGTAGTATGTCCTTTGAATGGTGGAGAGTTTGAAGTGATTTATACACACCTAAGCCAGTGCTTCCCAAACTTTGATATGCAGATGAATCACTTGAGGATCTTATTAAAAGGCTAATTCTGACTCTGTAAGGATGAGATGAGGCCTAAGAATCTGCATTTCTAACATGCTCCAGTTGATGAGGATTCTGTTTGTACCTGGATCTCATTTTGCATAAAAAGACCTAGAGCATTTCAAGGGATGATTAGGGAAAAACTCTGCTTTTGGTCTTAGTAACTAATTTTCAGCTAAACTGAATAAACCAATGGGTATCCTGAGAGAGAGGACTAGAATGAGGAAGAACATTTTTTAAAACTTGTTTTTCATATGACTCTTTAAAGGATATATAGGAGTCTTTATAACAAGAAATATTCATAATTCTAGGTTACTTGTATGCCATCCAACTCATGTTTATTATGTTTGTAGTAGTAAATAGTTTAGTTTCTGACAAATCTTAAAAAGAGTTTTTTCACCCTTAAATGATATTTCTCTGTTGCTTATGATGACTTAGATTTTGCAAAGGGATACAAATTGCATGAACTTTTATTTAAATGCTTTTGAACACTTAAAAATTAGTAATTATTATCAATTTACATTCATTGAATATCATTCAGTATTTGGTTTTAGGCTTCACACTTTCAAAATGATCGAACACATATCTCTTTATAATGCACTGTAGACTGTCTCTATGCTTAACCTTTTTAAAAAGTTTCAATCTGAATAAATGAGGTTTTAAGCAGATCAAATAGCTGATTAATAATGTTGATGACATTAATTGATTAATGCTGAAGGAGATTATGTTTTCTCTTTAAGATGATAGGTTTTGAATTCCTTATAATAATTAAGAAACATAAAACTTGCAAAAATATATTTAAATACATTTATTCATTAAACTGCTAGGCATCTCTAAGTTTATTTCAATTGGAATTAAAAATGATTCCTGGTATAAATGTAGATTGAGACTTTCTTAGTGTTGATTCTGGTATCACTTGACCATTCCCAAATCATGAGAGTTTTTTCTAGCACACATGTGTTTAAACCGTATGAGTCTAACATTTTTCTAATATCTCCTGAAGTGAAGCATGATACAGTTGCCTTTCATACTTATTTTAGGTCACTATTCACCAAATGTATCACTTTTCCTTGTTATTCAGTGCATCTAATTTTATCCTTATGCTGAATTCAGTTATTGATTGTATATCTGTGACAAGAAAGTATATTACAATGAAAAAATAGTGAGAATTGTGAGAAAGTAGAGTTGAAACAGTTTTCAAGGTCATTTCAAACAATTTCCTGTTGCACTACAAGAGTTATTCATGTTGTAAAATTATGTGCCTGGAAACTACTTCTAGTCTCTCTCCTGTCCCTAAGCAGAAATATACTTATACTATAAGAAATGTCAAAGAAAATGAATATCCATCTTATGGCTAAATATTTCCATTCAAGGGTACTCAACATTTTTCCTTAGAAAGCTATTTTTATAATATACTCATGTCAAGATGTCCTCACCTAAATCTCTTCTGTTAAGATTTAACACAATTTCCTCTTCTGTTTTTGAACTTGGAAATAGGAGGTCACCATTCTCTTTACAGTGACCCTTTGTCTTTTAGAACACTAATTTTACATTGTTCTAGGCTTTTTACTTAACAATTTGAAAGAGCCAAGAAGAAAAGATATTTCTCCATATGCTGTATGTTGTTTTTCAGTCTTTTAGTCATATTAATTTCTAACCTATGAATTTCAAATAATGCTCTTTTTTGAGAATGTATAGATGTGATATTTCAAACATTTATTTATAGATAAAGCAAAGATACTGACATAAAAAAAAGAACCCCCCCCAAACCAATCAAAAAGAATGTCAGCCTTGATGCTGTTTGTGCTTAACTTCTACCAACTTTGTGAATTGCGAATGTTTGATGAAAAGACTGTATAAGGTCAAACAGTCAGATTTTAAACTCTTGCCCTCCCTTGTACTCACAACGTGATCCATGTTAGCTTTCTGAAATGCAGTTTTCTTATCCACGTTAGAAAGGTTATAGTGACACTTCATAGGGCATATCCAAGCATACCTCATTTTATTGAGCTTCACTTTATTGCTCTTTCTAAATCTGCATTATTATTATTTTTTTTTTTTTTTACAAATTGAAGGTTTCTGGCAACTTTGCATCAAATAAGTCTACCAGCATCAAATAAGTCTACCAGCACTTGCTTATGTTTGGTCTCTGCATCACATGTTGGTAATTCTCACAATATTTCAGATTTTTTTTTTTTTACTATTATTCTATTTGTGATGGTGATTTGTCATCAGTGATCATTGATGTTACTATTGTAGTTATTTGGGGGCAACACAAAGAACACCCATTTAAGACGGCAAACTTAATTGATAAATACGCGTGCTCTGACTGTTCCACTGATCAGCTCTTCCCCAGTCTCTCTCCCTCACCTCAGCCCTCCCTATTCCCTGAGACTTAACAATATTGAAATTAGGCCAATTAATAATGCAGTGGCCTCTAAGAGTTCAAGTGTAAGGAAGAGTTGCATTTCTCTCACTTTAAATCAAAAGCTAGGAATGATTAAACTTGGTGAGAAGCACACATAAAGACCAAGACAGGTGGAAAGCTAGGCTTCTTGTACCAGTTAGCCAAGTTGTGAATGCAATAGAAAAGTTCTGGAAGGAGATTAAAAGTGCTACTCCAGTGAATATATGAATGATTGGAAAGCAAAACAGCCTTATTGCTGATATGAAAAAAGTTGGTGTGTATAGGGTATCAAACTAGCCACAACATTCCTTTAAGCCAAAGCTAGTCCAGAGCAAGGCTCCAACTTTTTTTGATCCTATGAAGGCTAAGAGAGGTAAGGAAGCTGCAAAAGTCTGAAACTAGCAGAGATTATGCATCAGGTTTAAGGGAAGAAGCCATCTCCATAAGACAAAAGTGCAATGTGAAGCAGCAAGTGCTGCTTAGAAACTGCAAGAGGTTATAATATCAAGATCTGGCTAAGATAAATTCCTGAAGGTGCTACACTAAACAACAGATTTTCAGTGTAGCCTAAATAGCCTTCTATTGGATAAAGATGCCATCTGGCACTTTCATAGCTAGAGAGGGTAAATTAATGCCTGGCTTCAAACCTTCAGAGGACTGGCTGACTCTCTTATTCGGGGCTAATGCAGCTGTGGTGTGTGCTTAGTGCTGTGCTTAGTCACTCAGTCTTGTCCGGCTCTTTGCGACCCCGTGGACTGCAGTCCGCCAGGCTTCTCTGTCCATAGGGATTCTCCAGGTAAGAATATTGGAGTGGGTTGTCATGCCCTCCTCCAGGAGATCTTCCCAACCCAGGGATTAAACCCAGGTTTCCCACATTGAAGGTGGATTCTGTACCCTCTGAACCACCAGAGAAGCCCATGAATACTGGAGTGGGTATCCATCCCTTCTCCAGGGGATCATCCTGACCCAGGAATTGAATCAGGGCCTTCTGCATTGCAGGTAGATTCTTTACCAGCTGAGCTACCAGAGAAGAAGAATGCAGCTGGTAACTTTAAATTGAAGCCAATGGTTATTTACTACTTTGGAAACCCTAGGCCCCTTAATAATTATGTTAAGCCTAATCTACCTTGCTCTATAAATGGAACAATAAAAGCTGGATGATATCACATCTCTTACAACATGGTTTATTGGATATTTTAAACCCACTGTTAAAACCTAGTGCTCAGGAAAAAAAATTCCTTTCAAATATTACTGTTCATTGACAATGCACCTGGGCACTTGAGCACTGATGGAGACGTAGGAGACTATGTTGTTTTCATCCCTGCTGACAAAACGTCCATCCTGAAGCCCATGGATCAAGGAGTCATTTCGACTTTCAAATCTTATGATTTAAGAAATATATTTTGTAAGGCTATAGCTATGAAAGATAGTTGTTCCTCTGATGGATCTGGGCAAACAATTGAAAACATTTTGGAAAGGATTCACCATTCTAAATGCCATTAAGAACATTTGTGATTCATGGAAAGAGGTCAAAATATCAACATTAACAGGAGTTTGGAAGACTTGAGTCCAGCCTCAGTTTTGATGACTTTGAGGGATTCAAGACTGAGTATAGAAAGTATCTACAGATGCAGTGAAGGTAGCAAAAGAACTGGTTTTAGAAGCGGAGCCTGAAGATGGGACTGAACTGCAATCTCATGGTAAAACTTGAATGAAATGAGTTTCTTCTTATGGAAGAGCAAAGAAAGTGGTCTTTTGAGATAGAATCTGTTCCTGGTGAAGATGATGGGAAGATTCTTGAAATGACAACACAGAGTTTAGAATATTACATACACTTAGTTTATAAAGCAGTGCAGGGTTTGAGAAAATTAACTCCAATTTTGAAAGGAGTTCTACTCTGGGTAAATTTATCAAATAGCATTGCAAGTTATAGATAAATCATTTGTGAAAGATAGTGCTAATACATTGGGTAAATTTCATTGCTGTGTATTTTACAAAATTGCCACAGTGACTCCAACATTTATCAACTACCACCCTGATCAATGAACAGCCATCAACATTGAGCCAGAACCCTCCACCATTAAAAAAGATCATGGCTTGCTGAAGGCTCAGGTGATGATTAACATTTTTTAGCAGTAAAGTATTTTTAAATTAAGGTGTGTATATGGTTTTCTGGATATGATGTGTGTTCAGTCACTCAGTTGTGTCCGACTCTCTGTGACCCTATGGACTGTAGCCCACCAGGCTTCTCTGTCTATGGGATTTTCCAGGCAAGAATACTGGAATGGGTTGCCATATCCTTCTCCAGGGAACCTTCCTAACCCAGGGATTGAACCCGTGCCTCCTGCATCTGCTGCATTGCAGGTGGATTCTTAAAGCCACCACACATGTAATAGACTTAGTGTAAACACAACTTTTATGTACACTGGGAAAGCAAAAAAAAAAAAAAATCACATGACTTGCTCTATTACAGTGGACTAGAACCGAACCTCTGACATACGCCTGTATGTGAAAGTGCCCAGCATTGTGTGACACATCCTAGGACAATATAAACATTAGTAAAAAACGTTTATTTTCTCTTACGTTGATCAAACATCTTTATGGGAGCTTTGAAGAATCATGCATCTGTGTTGGTGTATGTATAAATCATACACACATGCAATCAATAATATATACACATTATTTTACCTCGGTTTACTCAGATAATAAAGATGATAATATTCCTCTAATTTACGAAAGTTACAAAAGGGTCAGTTGTTTCATTGTTCTTTTTTTTAATCCCTCCTCACATCTTGTGAAAATAGTGTAGCTTTTGTTCTTCTCAGTCTGATTTTCTTGACTATTCTAAAATTATTGGCATTTTTTTTCAGATTTAAAATTTATAGGAAAACCTCTAATTATACATAAAGTTTTTGCATTTGAATTTTCTTCCACATACTAATCACATTTTAGTATTTCACAAGAATTATGAAATTTCTAAGATAATTTAATTCTTCCAGTTCTAAGAACTTGTACAAATAACTAATGTAAATTGCATGTTTCCAGGTTTAATTCAGCTTGGCAGGCCCTTGTATAACTTTTCTGTTGCTGTGGAACAGAAGTTACATAATCGAAGTGACTTAAATTACCATGTATTTATTTTCTCACAGTCTCTGTGTTAGGAATCTAATCTGTGTGTAACTTATCTGGATCTTCTACTTCAAGGTCTGTCAAACATGCAGTTAAAGTGTCAACAAAACTTGAAATCTCCTTTGAAGGTTAAATGGGGGAAGGATCTACTTCCAAACTCACAAAGTTATTGGCAGAATTCATTTTATGATCGCAGGACTGGCCTCAATTTCTTGCTGGTTCCTGGAAGACCCTGTTGGCTGGATGTTGCTCTCAATATCTAGGGGCTGTTTTTAATTCCTTGCCACATAGGACTCCCAACATGACCACCAAAAAAAATAAAAATAAAAAAACAAAGTCTCCTAGGAAAGTCAGGTGTTACACTATTATGTAAGGTAACACTTGGTCCTTGGAAGAAATGCTATGACAAAGCTAGACAGTGTATTAAAAAGCAGAGACATAACTTCACTGCCAAAATCCATATAGTCAAAACTATGACTTTTCCAGTAGACATGTATGGATGTGAGAGTTGGACCGTAAGGAAGGCTGAGTACTGAAAAATTGATGCCTTTAAACTGTGGTGCTGGAGAAGACTCTTGAGAGTCCCTTGACAGCAAGATCAAACCAGTCAATCCTAAAGGAAATCATACCTGAATAATCATTAGAAGGACTGATGCTGAAGCTCCAGTAGCTTGGCCACCTGATGTAAAAAGCCAACTCATTGGAAAAGACCCTGATGATGGGAAAGATTGAAGGTTGGAAGAGAAGGAGGTGACAGAGGATGAGATGGTTGGATGACATCATCAACTCAATGGACATGAGTTTGAGCAA
This sequence comes from Bos indicus x Bos taurus, assembly GCF_003369695.1. Classification (NCBI taxonomy): domain Eukaryota; kingdom Metazoa; phylum Chordata; class Mammalia; order Artiodactyla; family Bovidae; genus Bos; species Bos indicus x Bos taurus. Next base: position 27,842,191 of record NC_040084.1, read on the forward strand.
ACTCCTGGAGTTAGTGAAGGACAGGGAAGCCTGGCGTGCTGCAATTCATGGGGTCACAAAGAGTTGGTCACAACTGAGCAGCTGAACAGAAACAACAATAATGCACACATTCCTTCATTATACTATGTCCTATTGGTTAGAAGTTAGTCCCAAGTCATGTCTACAATCCATAGGAGATTATGTAAGGACATAACTATCTGAAGATGGATATTACAGAGGCTATCTTAGAATTTGTCTGCTACAGCCTCTGAAATTCAGGATCTGATCTTCAGTTGAATAAGTCAGAAATAAGCCTGTTTATTAATCAGGCTTAGTTGAAAAATTAAATCTTATGAGACTGAGTTAAGACATGAGATATGCTTTTATTTAATTATTTATAAATGGTTTTGCTTTCCCAGGGACCATAATATTTGGATTCAGTTTATTTTAGTCCCTTCCTGCATTTAGGCACTTGGATAATTTAATTAAAAGAAACTTTACTGCTAGAAATAGGACAAAGGAATTTTCACAGTCCTGAGGGATGTGTCTGAAAATGGGAGATTCTCATGGATTAGGATTTGTACTACTAAAACACAGCTTCTACAGTGACCTAATTGTGACGACTGGCCAGGTTGATACTGTTGGGTGGGGTTGAATGAACTAGAAAAATTTTCTCTTGCTTGTTTTTTCTGGTTATCACATCAGATCGTTCACGGATCATTTCATCAAAAGTTTTGCTTCAACATGTCTTGAAGATGAAATCCGATTTCCTAGGTGTATTTGAGTCTAAGAATCCCACTTGGGTACTCAGGGGAGCTTAATAGTATTTACCTTTTGTCAAATACTATGAAAAGTCTTAGGGACTAGACTTTTAACCTTGTTCCCAGAATGTCCCTATACTTGTGTGAAAAGAAAAAGTAGGGTTTTCTGTTCTTGTTATGAATTAACTTCTACTAATTCCTCGAATTTTATCTCGGTTTTTCATGCCTGTGGTTAAGTCTCCATTGTAGGATCTTATCATGCTTCCCTGTTAGCTCAGATAGTAAAGGATCTGCCTGAAATGAGGAGGCCTGTGTTTGATCCCTGGGTTGGAAAGATCTGCTGGACAAGGGAATGGCAACCCTCTCCAGTATTCATTCCTGGATAATTCAGTGGAGAGAGGAGCCTGGCGGGCTACAGTCCATAGGATCTTATAGCATTCATATGTCTTCTCTGTAGCTTTTATTATGATTGCAATTGTCCATTTGAATGATTATTTAATGGATGTCTACATTACTTACTAGGCTTGGCCCAGTGAAGGCAGAGACCATAAGGAAATTTGCTCACCTTTTGATCCCAAGTACCTAGCAAAATGCTTGGTGTGTGCCTGTGTGTGTGTGTGTGAGAGAGAGAGAGAGAGCTCACACTCAGTTGGGTCTGAGTCTTTGTAGCCCCATTGACTGTAGCCTGCCAGGCTCTTCTGTCCAAGGAATTTTCCAGGTAGTAATCTGGAGTGGGTTGCCACTTTTTTCTCCAGGTGATCTTTCCCACCCAGGGATCGAACCCAAGTCTCTTTGGCAGGCAGTTCTTTACCAGCTGAGCCACCAGGGAAGGCCTTTGACAAATAGTTGCTGTGTGAATGCATATGTGAGCATCTGGAACAAGAGTTTTCAGGCTCAAAGCTCTCCCTTTGCCATATAAGTGATGTTATCAAACCACAGGAAGCAACAGAGTAGCCCTGGTTTAATGCTGAAACCTGTGTTAAGGAGTAAGAGAATTCATCATGAGAATGGCTCCTGACTATGACTTAGCTATGGTGCTTTTTGATGTAATCATTTTCAACTTTTTCTTATTTAATATTTGTAATACCTGGCCATTTACCAAGATGCTGTCAGAAATAGCACTTGTTAAACTTCAGTATATTTTTGGATATCTTTAACAATTATTACATAGTCTGTTAGACAAAATCAACTAGACAAATAAAAATTAAAGCTGTGTGTAAAACCATTTATATTTATCACTTAACACTTTCTTCTCTGGTCTGCAACATTAATTACATTGACTAAAATTGATTTTTCCATTTTAATTTATTGAAGTAAGTTGTTTTCATAATTTCTAGTTTGAATTTTGTTCTTTTCTTGAAACTTTATATTTCATCCATCCTTTGAACAATCATGTACTGAGCACTTCTTTTAAAACTAGATACTGTAGAAAATGATAGAGATTAATGGGGAGAACAATCAGGAATTTTAATGTAGTATAATGAGAGCTATAAACTTTATATGAGAACAGTTAAGATTTGTGTATATAATACCATGATTGCATACACATGAAATACCAGCCCATGGCAGTAGCGAGAGACCAAAGGGAGTAGAATCTCTGGATCATGTGGTAGTGTGATTTTCATTTTTTTGAGGAACCTCCATGTTGTTTTCTGTAGTGATTGTACCAGTTTGCATTCCCACATCCTCTCCAACGTTTGTTATTTGTAGACTTTTTGATAATATCCATTCTGACAGGTGCGCAGTGATATCTCATTGTTTCGATTTGCATCTTTTCATATGTCTGTTAGCCACCTGTATGTCTTCTTTGAATAAATGTCTATTTCTAGTCTTTTGCCCATTTTTGATTTGAGTTGCATGGTTTTTGCTCTTGAGCTATATGAGCTGTTTATGTATTTTGGATATTAATTCCTTGTTGGTCATATCATTAGCAAATATTATCTCCCATTTTGTAGATTGTCTTTCTGTTTTGTCAGTGGTTTTCTCTGGCATGCAAGATTTGTGTTTAACTAGGTCCCATTTGTTTATTTTTGCTTATATGCCTTTTGCCTTAGGAGACAAATCCAAGAAAATATTGCTACAGTTTATGTCAGAGTGTTCTATGTCCTCTTATAGGCGTTTGATGGTTTTAGTTCTTATATTTAGATCTTTAAAAGAACAATTTTTAAGACATATTTTTTTCTCTAAGCTTGCTGCCTTGGAGCTTTTTCTGAGAAGTTTTCTAAAGCTGTTGAAATTTTCATGTTTTACAAATCATACTTTGATTCTTCATTACTCTGACAATCAAGTACACTAAATGTAAGTTGTGTTAAGAAGGCAGAATATAAGAAGTAACTCTTCACGTATTTTTGAACATCAGTCCACAGATAATGTGTGCACTTAGTTAGAATTGGAAAAATACAAGTATAGGGAAATGACCATTCACAATGAAGACCTGAAGGCCTGATCAAGTGGCTCCCCACTGGGCGATGCTCTCCGATGGATTCGTTGGTATTTAGTGATGATAACCTAAGGGTGAATGTATTTATATATCACTATTGGGCTTTCCCTGACATTTTCATATAAGGATCTTTTTGATAGTACTTGCAATGAACAAGTAAGATAGAATGGGTATTTTTATCTTGACATTTTTTACAGACAAGAAAACTGAAGCTCAGATTAGTTCCTGACTCAGTAAATAATGATAATGATAACACTCATATTTTGAACATTTATATTGTACCTAATGCTGTGCTAACAACTTGCTATTGTCTCATTTAATCCTTATGACAACTCCATAAGATAGCTACTATTATTATCATCATTTACACATAAGCATGAACATTCCAGAGGTATAATGACTTGCTTAAGAGCTAAAAGCTTATGCTTTTAAATTCTACATTTATCTCAGGCTTCTAAATTAATCTCATGTTTTCACTTGCAGTCAGTAAATTTGGGGGTATATTTTAGCATCTTATTGACACTCACCTCTTTTTAGTAAAAAGATATTTTGAAAGCATGAACCCAATATATGTCCCTAATGGGTTAGGTCGGAGAAGGCAATGGCAACCCACTCCAGTACTCTTGCCTGGAAAATCCTATGGATGGAGGAGCCTGGTAGGCTGCAGTCCATGGGGTCGCTAAGTCTGACACGACTGAGTGACTTCACTTTCACTTTTCGCTTTCATGCATTGGAGAAGGAAATGGCAACCCACTCCAGTGTTCTTGCCTGGAGGATCGCAGGGACAGGGGAGCCGGGTGGGCTGCTGTCTCTGGGGTCACACAGAGTCGGACACGACTAAAGTGACTTAGCAAATGGGTTAGGTGTTTAGAATATAACAGGCTGTGAAGTTGTGGAGCAACTTATCAGTAAATAAGAAAGAGGATTCCATATTTTCTTAAACAATAAAAAACATTTTCAGGATATAAACCAGAACTTATAATATTGGCAAGTAAACATCTTTTATTCTACTAAATTTTAATAAAATATAAGATGTGGATTGAGTTTGGTCAGAAAAACAAAATCAAGTTTTATATTTTTCCTAATAGCCTCACAGATAAGACTAAGTTAGGATGTTCATTCCTAGTTGCAATTGTGTACCAATGATCTTAGTTTAGAGTATGTTCACAATTCATGAAAAAAATCAAACTTGGACAGAAATGGAAGTATGTGTTTTTCTATAATGTCTTTCTAATTTCTTTTGTGCTGATTATATTTAAAAACCACCATAGAGAAAAAAAAGTCACAATGAATAGGATTATGGTTGTGATTAGATTTCAATAGCCCCATGATCTAACCATTTTGTTATACATTAGCCTTTGGAATAAAAAAAATCTGAGTTCTAGATACTTGAAATTTAAATAAGAACTGATATTAAATTGAATAATACATCATGAAGTCAAAATTTAATTTTGTATTGCTGCATAATTTTATAAATCTAAATTGCATGCTTATTTTAAATATAATGACTGTCCTTTGGCTAAAGGAATAGTATGAAGTCATTATTATGGAAGAAATAACATAATGACTAAGTTTTGCCTTTGTTGTTGTTTTGAGGTTTTTATCCTGGACAGGACTGTTGTTACCAGTCCATAGGGCATATGGAAATTATGAGAGTCTTATTTTGAAAACAGCACTTTCCAAAGTCTGTCTTCATAAGTGTGGGGTGAGGGACATTTATGGTACGTATTGTGAATTTATGGAACTCAGTTTCTCTTTGTTGCCAGCAGCATCTTAATTCTTTTCCCTTCATTTGGCAATAGATTGAGATAGGGTAACTCCTGGAGTTAGCTGAGTTCGGGGAGGCAATAGGTTTAGTTAAACTTGAACCTTTTCTTTTTATTCAAACTCACCTTGAAAACATTTTCAAATGTACTTTTATTTCATTCGAATATAGACAGCATGAAAATAGGGACTATATTTCTAGACCTTAGAACCAGTATCTGACATACAGTTGCCTCAGTAGATATAGTTGCCTTACTATTATTCTTGATGTTCTAGATCAAGCTGATATAACTAAGTCTAACTATCTGGGCTCTAATCTTGACACCATTGTTTTTCAGTTGTTGTTGTTTAGTCACCAAGTCAAGTCTGACTCTTTGTGACCCCTTGAACTGCAACACACCAGGCTTTCCTATCCTTCACTATCTCCTGGAGTTTGCTCAACTCATGTCCATTGAGTCGGTGATGCCATCCAACCATCTCATCCTCTGTCACCCTCTTCTCCTCCTGCTCTCAATCTTTCCCAGTATCAGGGTCACTTCCAATGAGTCAGCTCTTTGCATCAGGTAGCCAAAGTATTGGAACTTCAGCATCAGTCCTTGCAATGAATATTCTGGGTTGAGTTCCTTTAGGATTGACTTGTTTGATCTCCTTGCTGTCCAAGGGACTCTCAAGAGTCTTCTCCAACACCAAGTTCAAAAGCATCAACTCTTTGGCACTCAGCCCTCTTTATGGTCCAACTCTCACATCCGTACATGACTACTGGAAAAACCATAGTTTTGACTATATAGACCTTTATCAACAAAGCGATGTCTTTGCTTTTTAATATACTGTCTAGGTTTGTCATAGGTTTGCTTCCAAGGAGCAAGCATCTTTTAATTCCATGGCTGCAGTCACCATCTGCAGTGATTTGGGAGCTCAAAAAAATAAAATCTGTCACTGTTTCCATTGTTTCCCCATCTATTTGCCATGAAGTAATGGGACTGGCTGCCGTGATCTTCATTTTTTGAATGTTGAGCTTTAAGCCAGCTTTTTCACTCTCCTCTGTCAAACTCTTTAGTTCCTCTTTGTTTTTGCCATGAGAGTGGTATCATCTGTATATATGAGGTTGTTATTTCTCCCTGCAATCTTGATTCCACCTTGTGAGTCATCCAGCCTGCCCTTTCACATGATGTACTCTACATATAAGTTAAATAAGCAGGGTAACAATATACAGCCTTAAAGTATTCCTTTCCTACTTTTGAACCAGTCCATCATTTCATGTCCAGTTCTAGCTGTTGCTTTTGGCCTGCATATAGGTTTCTCAGGAGACAGGTAAGGTGGTCTGGCATTTCCATCTCTTTAAGAATTTTCCACAGTTTATGGTGATCCACACAGTCAAAGGCTTTAGCAGATGTGTTCTTGGAATTCCCTTGCTTTTTCTATGATTCAGTGAATGTTGATAATTGAATCTCTGGTTCCTCTGCCTTTTCTCAGCTTATACATCTGGAACTTCTCCAGTACTTTTCACAAAATCTCTCTGAGCATCAGTTTCTCTTCTTTCAAGTGAGAGTGGGATTAGCTTCTCCCTCAGGAAGATCAGTTGATATGATTCATATGAAATTGGCTTTATAAATTATGAAATGATGCACAAAATATGATATTCCTAGCCCAACAAACAAATAAAAACTTTCTGGATGGTTATTTATTACCTACTGACCTACACTTCCTCTGTCCATGTTGACCAAGATGGGGACTGCCACAGGTTGTGCCCTGCAGAAGAATACCTGGTCAAAGAAACAAGAAAGGGTATTGTCAACTAAGAAACACAGAAGCCTGCACATAAGAAAATATTTATTTGGGGGGGTCTTAGGAATCACAATTTGGAAGACATAGATGGAGTAAAACCAAGAGTATTCTAGGGAAGAGAAAGAGATGGGTTTATAAAGGCAAAAGTTACAAGGTTGTTGAACTTGTCTGATAAGAACTAGGATTGACTCTGATGCAAGAAGGGAAATATTTGTCCTGAAGGGACAGATCGTTATGAGTGATGTAGGATAACTGTCCACGAGTATGTGGGACACTGGGCAGATGTTCTGGATGCCTACTTTAAGGCTGTAAGTGGACAATGTTTAGATTCCATCTAGGCTGAGATGTGCGTGAGTAACACCCTTTCTCAACAGCCTCCTGGCCCTTTTCTAGGGAGCTCTCTTACCAGTACCAACTCCATTTTGATTTTCCTTTCACAGTATAAATCTAGCATGTTCTGTCTTCAGCATGTCCTGAGCTCTGGTGTAGCCCTTGTGAAGGCTTAGAAAGGACGGTTCTTTTGTCTCGTACAAATGAGTCATGAGTATCTGGAGCCCTGAGCAAGACCACCATTCTTGGATTCTCTTACACTTGATTTAGTGTTGAAGAAACATAGTGCCTGCCATGATGAAACCTGCTTGCTAAGGTACAGAAAGGACTGCAACCTTATTCTGAAATCCCGGTGGCTAGGCATGTATCACGTATGGGTGAGCAAAAGGTGTCAATGGTGGTATAACAAAGCATTATGTTGTTCTTAAAGAGCTGATCAGTTTTGGTCCTTAGAGTTGCCAATCGCAACACATTTTCTTATTTGTAAAATGAGAATTCTGTCTCCACTATACAGGAAATATATAATTTTTGCACTAAGATCTTTATTAAAAATCTATATGCAAATACTTAATATCCATCATCTCAAATTTGGTTATGCTATACTTCAAATAGTCTTTCTTGGCCTGTCATGTATACTAATGCAAATAAACTTGTCAAGTATGGTTAGTAGAGAGAGTAAGGAAAGGGTAAGGAGTCAAGTGGACATAGCAGTTTTTAAAAAAATATTTTCATATTTGGAAAGTTTCAGTTATGTTGAGTTATTCAACCGATAAGTTGAATTTCAGTAAGTGGTATCCAATAGATACCACTAAGAAGTCTGCTCCCCAGAGTTTATATTTAGAAAGCAAAAAAAGGGTGGGGGGGCACTAGAGTTAGTTCTGTACTTAGGAACACTTCCCAACAATACTTGTAATTATCTGTGAACGTGATGGTAGTTGCTCTCTGTTCCTCAGCCATCTTCTTCACTGTGAGTTGTTAATATTTTTAAAACAAAGCTCTGAATTTTCTTCCCATCTCTGCATGTATATCTCCACCTAAACAAAACTCAGGACCCAGAAAAGCTGAGAACAGCTACCACCCGCCTGTCCCCCAAACTTTGTTTCTATCCCTCCTTCATTTTTCTGTAACAAAACTCCTTGCCCTCTCCTTAGCCCCCACTGCCAGGGCTGTTCACCCATTCACTTCACTGTTGGCCCGCTTAGCCCTCCTTTCTGATCCTAAATCCCTTCCCTTCACATCCTCCACCCAGGTACCACTCCCAGAAGAGCACTCCACCATTCTGGGCTCTTCCTCCTGAAGAGCTGCAGGCAGTGGCTGAGATTAAGCTGTGTTCCTCCTACAGACCCTCTGTGGGCTTAGGGATAGGGACCATGCTGTTTCCTGACATGCCAACAGGCTTCAGACATTGTGATAATCTAGTGACAGAGGAGCAGAGGCCAAATGTACCCTCGGAGCAAGGGCCTGGGACTGAGAACACCAAGGGTGCAGAGGGTTAAATTCTCTCCCACATCACATACATTTGGAGCGTCTCCTATGTAACAAGCTCTGTGAGGCATTCGATATTCAGGTTAGTGCAACAATTCACTAACAGTCTTTCCAAACTGGTCGTTGCTCTGGGTATCAGAAGTAGACAAGTGAGTGTGAGAGGCCTCAGGGAGCTTGCATTCCAGCTGGAGACCCACAGGCAGCTGCAGCATAACGTGATGCACATGCGCTCAGTCTCCCAGGCGTGTCCAGCTTTCTGTGACCCAGTGGACTGTAGCCTGCCAGACTCCTCTGTCCTTGGAATTTTTCAGGCATCAATGCTTTCATGCTCCAGGGGATCTTCTCAACCCAGGGATTGAACTCACATCTCCTGAGTCTCCTGCATTGGCAGGCAGATTCTTTTCCACAGAGCCACCTGGGAAGTCCTCTGGGTCTTAGATAAATGTACGGAGCACGTGGTCTGGAAGCATCAAGGAGAGACATTTTCAAGTCACCCTGGAGGTTTACATATAAGACTTTTGAAAGATCTGAGGCCTAAGCTGACTAAGACTTGCTCCCATTCCTCATGCAGATAATATACAAACATATTAAAAAGCATGAGGATGTCTACGGTTTTATTTGTATAACAATTCAGCTGCATAATATTAGAAAGGTTTTGATGGGCATACTGAGACCATAACCAAACTTCATAACATGCTTTAATTAAAATGGGGAAATACATTTGTGCTCCAAATAACCACCTTATGAAAAAATCCTTCAGGACCTAATGCCTGTTTAGAATAAAGAATAGCACCAAATTGTGGCAGAGATTAACAAAAACTGCAGTACTGTGCTTTTTGTAATTGGCGGCGAATGCATTAAAAACATTATGAGTTTTTCATATGAATGAAAATGCATGATTTTACCCATTATGCATTCTGAACATTGGTTGGAGAAATACATTCTGAGTTGTTTACATCTGTTGGCCTTATTTTAATGGTAGTTATGAATGAGTCGAACATCAGTTGTATACTTTGCAATGTAAAGTCTCTTTAAAGAGATGAACCTCTGAGCCTCCAGGGCTTACATTCTCAGTTATATAACCCCAATTATTATATACATGAAAAAGCAGTTTAATCTTTGTACTTCAGAATACCATGTACAGAGCTAAAAGAATGAATGGATGGAGCTAAAGTAGTTTTCCTCCTAAGAGAGACGTTTTAAGAAGCCATATTTTTATGGAAGTATATTTGTCACTATTATCAGCAATACATTAAGGTAGGAGAGGTTAGTAATAGAGGGAAAGGAGTAAGTTATTGTGCCTGACACTGTGCTAAAAAATTTATTCTTCTTGACAGTCTTCTGAGGATTTTAATGATCTTGGTTTTATACGTGAACACTAGGGTAGAGTTAGTAGTAAAGAGAAAAGCCAGGATTCAAACTTCAAACCCAGTACTAAAGCGTACTTTAATGTCACTGTGTCATACGCCTCCCCTGTACCTAATTAGTCTTTTTAAATGTTAGCTTAAAGTATTTCCTGATTTTAAAGCCACTTTATACACACACACAGATATTTTAAATTTTACGTATTTATTTTTGGCTGTGCTGGTTCTTTGTTGCTGCACGCAGTCTTTCATTTTGGCGAGTGGAGACTACTCTCGCGTAGTGGGGCAGTCCCTTCTCTTGTTGCAGAGCACGGGCTCAAGAGTCCGCCGCTTCAGCAGTTGCAGTACATGGACTTAGTTGCCCTGAGGCATGTGGAATCTCCCCAGATCAGGGATCGAACCTGTGTCCCCCAAATTGGCAGGCGGATTCTTAACCATTAGACCACCAGGGAAGTAACCACTTAACATGTATTTTTAAATTCGTACTTTATCTGTTACTCTCCTCCAAGAGCAGGGATTGGAAAATTTTTTCTATAAAGGGCCAAACGGTAAGTATTTTAGATGTGGTGGGCCAAATGATCTAGGTTGCAACTTCTCCATTCTGCTACCTTAGCAGGAAATCGTAGAAACAGACAAAAGACAAGTCATAAACAAATGAGTGTGATTGTTTTCCAATAAAACTGAGTCCTGAAGAGACAGTAAGAGGTAAGATGGACAACTGGATGAAGTCATTTCAGTCTTAGACTGCAGACTACTTATATTCACAGAAGAGAAAGAGGACCCTGTGTGTCCCAGGAGTCACAGAAATCTGGAGTTGGCCAGAGTATATAATGGCAACCCACTCCAGTGTTCTTGCCTGGAGAATCCCAGGGACGGGGGAGCCAGGTGGGCTGCTGTCTATGGGGTCGCATAGAGTCATACACGACCGAAGTGACTTAGCAGCAGCTGCAGAGTATATAAAGGGCTTCCCAGATGGCACTAGTGGTAAAAAACCCACTTGCCAATGCAGGAGACATAAGAGACACAGGTTCAATCCCTGGATTGGAAAGATCCTCTGGGGGAGGGCATGGCAACCCACTCCAGTATTCTTGACTGGAGAATCCCGTGGACAGAGGAACCTGGTGGGCTACAGTGTATAGAGTCGCAAAGAATCGGACATGACTGAAGTGACTTAGCATGTTCTCACAGAGCATATAGATGGAAGGGCTGAGTGATGGAAGCCAGGGTTGCCTGAGACTTGGTGTGTGCAATCCTTTGTACTCATACTTTTTGTCAGTATTAGGGTTAGGTCTTGGTAGATAACACAGCCTCAAGGGTAGAGGTAACAGTAATATGACCTGTTGGTTTTCTGCCATCTGCTTAAAAACCCTTTTAATGCACTTAGGACTTTGCTGTTGGTCACATTCATTCTATCGCATTTGCTGAGCACTATGGTTTTCCTTGAGGAGTATGACTTTTTCCCTCTCAGCTGGTCTTGATCATTGTAGGGATGGAAAGACAGTCCTTGACTCACATTTTCAGAGACTGGTAGCTTTGTAGGTAGGCGAAGTGACACCTAAGAGATGCCTTGGTCACCTGTGCTCCAGTGCCTAGCTCACTGCTCCATTCCCAGGCTCTTGCTATTGACCTGTGGCATATTCTTTGTCTTTTTCAAAAAAATATGATATGACAAGTCCTTTCTAATTATTCTCTCCTGTCAGAAGAACCAAAGCCATCTTTAAAAGAAGATTAAAAGAATATTTGAGTGCTTTTTAGTTTCTCATTTAGGTTTATAAATCTATTTATGGAAAGTCCACTTAGCAGCTGTTCAGTCTTTCATCTTGGATCCATTGTAGAACCAATTGATTTTGTCCCATTCACCAGTCGCTTGCTTTATAGGTCATAGAATCTGAGGCATGCATAACTATATAGAAAGGGCCATGTGAAAAATAATAAAATTCTATTTCTTAAGTGTCACCTGAATAATGAGTTTTTAAAAAAAACAAAACTTCTATTCATAAGGTCTATGAGAAGTACAAATGAACAGTAGAATAAATTAATAAGTGATTTCATTAAAATCTTCTGCATTACATAATCAAGACAAATTTTATAGATTATTTTCAATTTCAATTTCATGAGAATCAATTTGTAGGACACCAGGGAATGTTACTATTCTGCTCTAAACATTTTTGTAGTACTGTGGAGGCAATGGATTAAAAAATTGTCTTTTTTATGAATGAGGAATTATTGTTCTCACAGACTGTGTACTTAGCATTGTTTCTGTATTACAGAGGCATATTTTGGGCTATATATTCTAGACTTATTTTTCTAGTTTGTTTGTTTTAGGCTTTGCAGTTATTAGTCTGTCTCATGACTGAGCAGCTTCACTTCACACTTTCTCACTGGAGAAGGAAATGGCAACCTATTCCAGTATTCTTGCCTGGAGAATCCGATGGACAGAGGAGCCTGGCGGGCCATGGTCCATGATATCGCAGAGAGTCGGATGCAACTAGAATGACTAAGCACGCACGCTTGTTAGAGAATGAAATTTGATCATTTGGCAACTGAGAATTCCTTAGGATTGGTGGATAAACTGAAAAGCTTGTTTCTTTTTTAAATATGAAAGATACATTATCTAAATAACTAAAAAAAAGTTCAGATTGATTTTTTGACATTTCACATTATGAATTTTAAGTTGTTTAATCCTTAACCTAAAAGGATTCCCAAGTATTGAGGCTAGTATTAGGTTGGCCGAAAAGTTAGTTTATTTTTCTGTTCAATCTTATGAAAACCTCAAATGAACTTTTTGGCCAATCCAGTGGATTTTGTTGAGTAAATTTTCTTAGGATGAATCAGCAAATATTATAGCCAGGATTTTACTCTGCATAATTGCATTTATGCTTTAGGCATTTTTTAATTATTAGAATTTTTTTCTTTTTCTTGGATTAGTGAAAGAAGCAGGTATTCTTTGAAGAAACATTTTTACTGTAAATATTTTAACTTAGCCACAATTAAGCTTTTTATCACATGTTATAATTAAATTAAACAAAGGCTATAATCTATAATAAATTTTTATCTGAAAGCGTAACACCCATAAATGTTGATTCCTTTGGCAAAATGCAAAATGTGTCATCTTTATTTGCATTAAAGTTTATGGATTAAAGGATAAGGAATAGAATTATTTAACTGTTAAATATCTAGTTAAAGTGCTTCACTCAAAATGCCAGCAAATTTGGAAAACTCAGCAGTGGCCACAGCACTGGAAAAGGTCCATTTTCACTCCAATCTAAAAGAAAGGCAATGCCAAAGAAGATTCAAACTACCATGCAATTGTACTCATTTCACATGCTAGGAAGGTAGTGCTCAAAATCCTTCAAGGTAGGCTTCAACTTAAACGAGGCTTAAAACTCAACATTCAAAAACTAAGTTCATGGCATCTGGTCCCATCACTTCATGGCAATTAGACGGGGCAAGTGGCAGATTTTATTTTCTTGGACTCCAAAAGCACTGTAGAAGGTTACTGCAGCCACAAAATTAAAAGATGCCCTTTGGAAGAAAAGATACGACAAATCTAGACAGCATATTTAAAAGCAGATACATCACTTTGCCAACAAAGGTCGGCATAGTCAGGGCTATGGTCTTTCCAGTAGTCATGTACGGATATGAGAGTTGGACCATAAAGAAGGCTGAGTGCCAAAGAAATGATTCTTTTGAACTGTGGTGCTGGAGAAGACTCTTGAGAGTCCCTTGGACAGCAAGGAGATCAAGCCAGTCATTCCTAAAGGAAATCACCCCTGAATATTTACTGGAAGGATTGATGCTGAAGCTGAAGCTCCAGTACTTTGGCTACCTGATGTGAAGAGCCAACTCACTAAAAAAGACGCTGATGCTGGGAAGGATTGAAAACAGGAGGAGAAGGGGGACACAGAGGATGAGATGGTTGGATGGCATCACTGCCTCAATGGACCTGAGTTTGAGCAAACTCTGGGAGACAGTGATGGACAAGTAAGCCTTGCTTACTGTGGTTCATGGGATCACAAAGAGTCGGACATGGTTTAGTGACTGAATGGCAAAGACATTTGGTTCAAAGGATCTAGTATTTCAATTTAGTGAAAAATGAATAATTTGGACAAGTAGTGGCCTTATTGTAATTACCTTGGGTTTTGATAGTCTATCATTTTATTAAAATCTGTTGATGACATATGTCTGCCTAGCCTACTGTGTTTGTGTTTAGCTGTGCATACAAATGTTTAAATACACACACATACATATATATTTTTTTTAAATTAGCATTTCTATAACAGGAAAGTAATCAAGAGCGTTATTTCCAGAAGTCATTACTTGAGTAATTTCAGTTACCTTTGGAAGCCAAATGCTCTTTATGAGTCACTGTGGCTTCTGAAGTGACTGAGTTTTATTCCAGGAAATAATACACACATACACACACACACACATATCCAGAAAATCTGACTTGTGTGGTTGTCTTTCATTTCCCTGGAGCAGAGATGCTTTATAAGCCTAAAGCAACATAATTATGATCAGTTTTAGGACTAGAGTTTTAACAGTTATGATTTTCTTATGAAAATTGCCTTAGCAAAATTTTTTTTATGATCTGATTCTTTTTACAATCTCTGGAGTCTTTTATAGGAGGCACATTTCCGCAGAACTAAGATGCAGAAAAGATTTGATGCCATCTTTGAAGAACCTCCTCTAATACTGAATCAAAGGGTTTAATATTCATATTTGAATATTTAATGCATTTCCCTTTTGTTATAACATTACAAGGGAAAGTGACTTTTATGCAAGAAAAATGATCCCTAAATTGTTTCTCCTTTCTCTTCTCCTCTAAGATGGAAAGAGACATTGGATGGCAAGAATCTTGCAGAGCATAACGGTGGAGCTATGTTCCTCCAGCTAAAGCTGCTTAGTAGTTTCTAAAAACACATGCTATAGGGCAACCACAATTTTATAAAGCTTATTTTACTGAATTTGCTATGGCTTGGTAATACTAATGCAGCTACAACGCTTGGATAAGCTTAGTCAAATAAAGCCTATAAAAATGCTCAGTCCATAGAAATAACTGCTCTGAGTGATCTAACGTCAGAAATATCGGTCTATCAATAGTAAAATCCTATTCGTATAAGCTTTCAAATGATAGGTTAGGGAGTTTCACTGTTCTGTATAATACTGACAGACCCAACACGTTGTGGTAACTAACCCTGGATTAACTCTGAGGAAAGTGGCCCCTCTCTCCCAGTCCTTAACATGAATACCAAAGTCAAGTCCGTGTGTGCGTGCCAAGTTGCTTCAGTCGTGTCCAGGTCTTTGTGACCCTATGGACTATAGCCTGCCAGGCCCCTCTGTCCGTGAGATTCTCTAATCAAGAGTACTGGAGTGTGTTGCCGTGGCCTCCTCCAGGGGATCTTCCTGAGCCAGGGATCAAACCTGCATCTCTTAATCTCCTACATTGGAAGATTCTTTACCACTAGTACCACCTGGGAAGCCCACCCAACAGTAAATACCAAGTAGGTTCTTAGAAAATAATGGCCTAGTTTTCCATTTATTTCTTACTCCTTGAGGTGCTGAGGATATAATTTTATCTTCAGAATACACAGTAAAATGACTGCTCTTCTGCTCAATAAAAACTGAAATGTTGATAGGTATGAAGGGGCTAAAAGGAAAAAGTTAAACCATTCATCATTTTGTTTATCTCTTTGCTTTCTCACATTTTTTGTATCAGAATTTTAATTGCCTAGAGAAGAAGCCTTTTTATTAGTTGCCAATGAGTGGCATCCTCCTCACATACAATTTAAGATCAATTTTTAGTCTATTTGGACAAATAATTCAGAGGATGAAATGTTAGAGACTAAGCAATACATAATACTTTGAAAACTCTGATAATGAGTAGTCTTCAGAAAAGATTCTGAAGAGTCTTTTTAATTCTTCAACTGGTTCTCTTTAACTCCTCTGTTTCAGTTTCGTTTCATATCATGTGTGCAGCTTTATCAGCTGTTTCTAAAACCCTGTAAGTTCCTTAGAAGATTTGTATAAAGTATTGTTTGTGTTTACCTAATTGCTTGCATTTTTCAAGTGTGGGCATGGATACCTTAATGTTCTTTCCAGAAATACATAAAAGAGCTTCAAGCTCATTTGGAAATCCTTTGAAAAGCACAGGAAGCTGATTTTTTTCCCCTATAGAGTAGATGATTTTTAAAAAATACACAGCAAATCTTCCCTCTCTAATAAGTTTTTCAGACTGTATTTTATTCATGCAAGATGTGTTTTTCTTCATGGGGTATATGGACTCAGTTCAGAAAGATAAAGGTTTGGGCTAGGTTATTCTGTGTTTCTAAACCTATCAAATAGCTTAATGAAGGTTTGGGTTCAAGTTAAACAAAATAAAATATCTTATTATAATGGTGCCCAATTCTAAGCATACATTTTTTTTCTCACAAAATTTAAGTATTTTACTTCACTCAATATTAAAAAATTCTAAACAGAAGAAGTGAATAAAGAAAATGTGGTGTGTATATATATATATATATATATATATATATATATATATAGTGGGCTATTAGTCAGCCATAAGAAGAAGGAAATAATATACTTTGTAGCAATGTGGATGCACCTAGAGATTGTCATACTAAGTAAGTCAAACAGAAAAAGACAAATATCATATGATATCACTTATATATAGAATCTAAAGAAATGGGACAAGTGAATTTATTCACTTGTTTCCATAGTGTAGTGGTTATTACATTCCCTGAACATGTGAAAGCTTCCCCTGTTTGAAACTGGGCAGAAACAGAAGGGTGTTTTGGGGATTCCCTAGTGGCTCAAATGGTATAGAATCCACCTGCAATGCAGGAGACCCAGGTTCAATCCCTGGGTTGGTAAGATTCCCTGGAGAAGGAAATGGCAACCCACTCCAGTATTCTTGCCTGGAGAATTCTGTGAATAGAGGAGCCTGGTGAGGAACTTATTTACAGAACAGAAATAGAGTCACAGGTGTAGAAAACACACTTAGGGTTACCAGGGGTAAAGAACAAGGAGGAGGGAAAGATAAACTGGGAGATTGGGATTGATCAGTATACACTACAATATATAAAATCGATAGTTCATAGTGACCTATTGTATAGCATAGGAAACGCTTCTCAATACTTAGTAATGACTGGTATGGAAAAAGAATCTAAAAAAGAGTAGATATATGTATAGGTATAACTGATTCAGTTCACTGAACAGTAGAAACTAATGCATTTTAAATCAGCTATATGGCAATAAAACTTTAAAAAAAATCTACGTGTCTGCTTTTAATTCAAATATGGCAATAGCATTAATTCTGGAGTGATTATAGACAGTGTCAGTTTATATTACTAATAATTACAGATGCATGAAAACAGTGATACTTCATTGTAATTTTTATTTATTTTAAAAGCCCTGAGGTACTCAATAAAATCAGTTATGTCCCTACTTAATGATTATATACTCTAAAATATATTTATCCATATACATGCACATATGAAAATTTTATGCTATTGAATTATCACTATTTTCCAGCCAATGGATACAAATTTCCTTTTAAATAGAAAACACAGATTTACTTTTATTTATATATGTGTGGTGTGTGCCTCGTTGCTTCAGTTGTGTCTGACTCTTTGTGATCCCATGGTCTGTAGCCTACCAGGCTCTTCTGTCCGTGGGATTCTCCAGGCAAAAATACTGGAGTGAGTTGCCGTGTCCTCCAGGGGATCTTCCCAACCCAGGGATGGAACCTGTGTCTCTTATGTGTCCTGCATTAGCAGGCAGGTTCTTTACTACTAGTGCCACCTGGGAAGCCCTTATTTATATATAAATATGTAAAAAATGTGGACTTCCCTCGTAGCTCAGTCGGTAAAGAGTCTGCTTGCAATGCAGGAGACCTGGGTTCAGTTCCTGGGTTGGGAAGATCCCCTGGAGAAGGGAATGGCAACCCACTCCAATATTCTTGCCTGGAGAATCCCATGGACATAGGAGCCTGGCAGGCTACAGTCCATGGAGTCAAAAGAGTTGGTCACGACTTAGAGACTAAAGCAACACCATGTCAAAAATAGGGCTTCCTTGGTGGCTCAGATGGTAAAGAATTCACCTGCGATGCAGGAAACCTGAGTTCCATCCCTGGGTCAAGACAATCCTCTGGAGAAGGGATTGGCTACCTATTCTTCCCTGGAGAAATCCATGGACAGAGGAGCCAGACAATAGGTCACAGAGTCGGACATGACTCTGACTAACATGAACTATGTCAAAAATAAACCAGGTTGGTTCATGAAACAATTGCCTAAAAATTCACTCAGAGAAGTAAACTTGAAAGAAGTATTGCATTTCTTGAAAGAACTTGAAAGTTCTTGCATTTCCTTAAGTTTCCTGAAAGGTGATGCAGTGTGAGAAACCAATCATTTTTATGTGACTGTAGTTTTAAGCAGAAGCATTCCTTGAAGTCCTTATTATTATTACAGAGTACCTTCAAATGAAAAGAGTATAAATATTCTGTGTGCTCTTTTGGGGCAGGGAAGACTGTTACAGTCTCTTAATGGAAAGAAAGTAAAAGCTATTGTGACTCCACATTGGTAGGATTCGACTCCTCTGAGGTAAAAGCAGCTGGAGATGATTAATTCTTATAGAAGAGTTGATTTCCATGAAAATTTAAGAAAAATAAAGTAAAAAACACGCATTTGAGTCAACAAGTTGTGGAAAGTTAGTGATGTTGAAGCATTGAATTTAGGATTTTTTCCCAAATTGTAATAGCAGGTTCATTACTCAGACCTTTTCTCTTTCAAGGGGTTTGTAATTCAATGACAGTGGGGCTATTTAGCAGGAAAATTTCCGGGGCTGGGTAAAGCATTTCAATTATATATTTGGCACAGGAAGAAAACATGTCAACCTGAAGATAAAATACTAGAAGATTAATTTCTCAAAAGAACTAAATATACTCATGGATCTTATGTCTATTCTATTCAAATCATATTTGCTAGGAACCAGTGTCTAATATTTCTTTGCCTAAAATTGAATCCACAGAATTTGGGAAATTTTCTATCAATCCCATATTCAAACTTCAAACTGAGAAAATCAGATCCCAAAATGACTTATCTTCTTGCATAAGGATTTCTGGGCTCATGAAGTCAGGATGGGTTATTTTCCTAAAATGAATCTGATTGAATCTCTCAAAATCATTGCCATGAAAAAGTCACATCATGGGTCTTGTTGATTAATTTCTGTCACAAAGCTATTCCACTGACATTTTGATTTGGGTTACTTGGGCATGTACTGGTAGTATGGGGCCATGGCCATGATTTCCTTTAATTTATTATGAAAGATATAACTCTATTAAAATAGCTTTGTCTATTAAGCTTAATTATATCAATATTTGTTTGAGTAATTTTTAAATAATCAAACAGAAACATGCAGGCTGTAGACTGAATTGTGTCCCCCACTTTCACACGCTGAAGCCCTATTTATTCCTCAGTGTGATGGTACTTGGAGATAAGGTGTTTGGAGGTAATTAAGTTTAGGTTAAGTCATGGAAAATCCCATGGATGGAGGGGCCTGGTGGGCTGCAGTCCATGGGGTCGCTAGAGTCGGACATGACTGAGCGACTTCACTTCCACATGCATTGGAGAAGGAAATGGCAACCCACTCTAGTACTCTTGCCTGGAAAACCCCATGGACGGAGGAGCCTGGTAGGCTGCAGTCCATGGGGTCGCTAAGAGTCGGGCACGACTGAGCAACTTCCCTTTCACTTTTCACTTTCGTGCACTGGAGAAGGAAATGGCAACCCACTCCAGTGTTCTTGCCGGGAGAATCCCAGGGACAGGGGAGCCTGGTGGCTCCCGTCTATGGGGTCGCACAGAGTCGGACACAACTGAAGTGACTTAGCAGTAGCAGTAAGTCATAGAGGTAGAGCCCTTATGATGAAATTAGTTCCCTTATACAGGGAGACAGTATAGAGCTTGCTGAGCTCTCCCTCCCATGTGAGCACCCAGGGAGAAGGCTGTAATCTGCAAGCCAGCAAGAGAGTCCTCCCCAGAAACTAAGCATGCTGGTACCCTGATCTAAGACTTCTAGCCTCCAAAACTGTGAGAAAATCAATTCCTGTTGTTTAAGGCACCCAGCCTGTGGTATTTGTGATGATCCCCAGCTGACTAGGAAACTGCGTCACATATTTGTAACTTGATCCTCAGCACTTTTAGTCAGCTGCACAGTTATTCTGCCTAATCTGCTTGTAGAAACTTCTCCCAGGTGTTATACCTTTTGGAGATTTAACAACCTTAATAATGTTTTAATTGCCTCATTGGAAAAGAGTGTCTCTTCCTAATTATTGGCATTATTTAGTAAATAAAAGCTTTTTTAGTCAGGGAGATTGAACATCTTTTTCTCTGCCCCACTCATGTTTCCTCCTCTGTGGAAGCCTTAATTAATTATTTTGACCAGCTAAACTTTGCACTTCTTTTGAAATGCACCCTGAACAATTTTTTTAACATTAATTTTTTTTTATTCTATACAGTTTTAATTCTATACAATTTTACTTTCCATTTACAGTCCTCACAAAATATTGGCTATTTTCCTTGCTTTGCACAAAACAACTTGGAGCCTATCTTATACCCAGTAGTCTGTGCTTCCCACCCCTTCATTTCCTCTCCCCTCTCCCCGATAGTAACCACTAGTTTGTTCTCTGTATCTCTAAATCTTCTTTTCTGTTATATTCACTAGTTTGTTGTATTTTTAGATTTTATGTATAAGTGACATCATACAGTATTTATCTTTCTCTGTGTGAATTATTTCACTTAGAATAATACTCAAGTCTACCTGTGTCGCTGCATATGGCCAAATTTATGAATAGATGTGCTTTAACTTCTATCAGTAAATATATATCTTAATTCAACATTGTTTCATGTCATAAAAATATATTTTGGTTTATATTTATTTCTGGATCGAACTTGTCAGAAATAAAAGCCACTGGCCCAAACCCAAAGAATGGACTTGAAGATACCAGGTGCAGCAGGAAGCAGGGCTTCAATGATGGTCTTGCAAGATCCGGTGTCTGTGAGCAGGCACAGCCAGTGTCATTACAACAAGCAGTTTTGTCTCCTCGTGTGCAATTTCCTCCCCCAGTTCCTCACTGGCTGAGTACTGTGGAGTGAACAGTCCTCCCGGATGTGGCCTGCGTTTTTTCCCTCCCTCCTTCTGGGCGGGCCCCTCCCTGAATCTTGTTTCCTCCTTTCCTGTGCACCTATCCCATTCTCATGTTTTGCATTCATCAATAGAATGAGTCTGCATGAAACCCTTCCTGTTCTTCTGTTTTGAACTCACCAATAGAATGAGTCCATGTGAAAATCCTAGGCATCCCACCCTCCCTTTGTTTGCCCAGACTTTCCGGTTTTGTAATCCTTATAAACACTGCATACATAAGTAAGCTGTTAAGCAAGTTTGGCTGGTAGTAATTTTTCCACTCAAAGCCAAAAACCCTTGAAAATGGACCATTTTTAAGTTTTTTTATTTCTTACAAATTCACTGCATCCTGCAGATCCTTCTATCTGTAGAAATAGATGCTATTTATCATGATAGTTTCTTTAGTTGATTTTCTTTAGCAAAACTTATGAATTTTTTCACATTAAATATTTATTGGGGCCACACTGTGTAAAGTAAGTGCTGTGCTAAGGTCTATGAAAGGGTAAATAACTTGCTTCCAACCTGGAACTTTGTTGGAAACAAAACAAAAACTATAGAAGAGTTGGGATAATTTCATCCATGTGAAATTAATCCACTTAGTAAAATATGTTGCTGATGCTGCTAAGTCGCTTCAGTCGTATCCAACTCTGTGCGACCCCATAGACGGCAGCCCACCAGGCTCTGCCGTCCCTGGGATTCTCCAGGCAAGAACACTGGAGTGGGTTGCCATTGCCTTCTCCATTGTGTGAAAGTGAAAAGTGAAAGTGAAGTCGCTCAGTCATGTCCGACTCGTAGCGACCCCATGGACTGCAGCCTACCAGGCTCCTCCATCCATGGGATTTTCTAGGCAAGAGTACTGGAGTGGTTTGACATTGCCTTCTCTGAATAAAATATGTTATAGAATCGTAAATAAGAACAGTAGTGTTCACTTAATAAGATCAAGGGAATATCATTATGGCGTTGAGATCTGAGGCAATTCTTGAAAGAGAATTTGGCTTGTAAGAGTGGAATTTCACCAGAATTGAAAGAGACACATGTACCCCAATGTTCATTGCAGCACTGTTTACAATAACTAGGACATGGGAGCAACCTAGATGTCCATCAGCAGATGAATGGATAAGAAAGCTGTGGTACATATACACAATGGAATATTAGTCAGTTATTAAAAAGAATGAATTCGAATCAGTTCTAATGAGGTAGATGAAACTAGAGCCTATTAGACAGAGTGAAGTAAGTCAGAAAGAGAAACACCAATACAGTATACTAACTCATAATATGGAATTTAGAAAGATGGTAACAAAGATCCTATATGCAAGACAGCAAAAGAGACACAGATGTAAAGAACAGACTTTTGGACTATGTGGGATAAGGCAAGGGTGGGATGATTTGAGAGTATAGCAGTGAAACATGTATATTACCATATGTGAAATAGATGACCAGTGTAAGCTGGATGCATGAAGCAGGGCACTCAAAGCCGGTGCTCTCAGACAACCTAGAGGGATGGGGTGAGAAGGAGGGTGGGAGGGAGGTTCAGAATGGGGGGGACACATTTGTACCCAGAGCCAATTCATGTCGATTTATGGCAAAAACTGCCTCAATATTATAAAGTAATTAGCCTCCAATTAAAATAAATTAATTTAAAAGAAAAAGAGTGGAGTTTCTATTTTTAAAAAAAAATAGAAATAAAAAAAGGAATTCATCAGAAATCCTTACCCACTTCAGATTGGTAAAACAATGTATTTTAAGTTCAGTACGTTTTCATAAAGTGAATTCTAGTTATGCACTTATCATTGCTTTTCACCTTTAAATTCAATTTGCTGTTTGTCAGAAAACAAGTTTTCTGAATGGATAGGAACTGCTGTGTCGAAAAAGAAAAGTTCAAAAGGTAGGGGGAAAGGAGGCTTACTGCTGCCAATGCAAGAAGAGACATCTGTTACCTGGCAGTAAAGAGTACTGGAAGGCGAGCTAGGGGGTCACAGCGAGAGGTCATTGCCCACGGAGGGAGATCCTGCCTCTCACCCAGAACACAAGGGAGTTCCTCCTGGAAGGAGCCCTTTAATATTAAAATTTGACCTTGACCAGAACACCTTATTTCATTTAGGACCATAATAGCACAACCACTTAAAATATACGAGTGAGATTTGAGGTTTTCTTTCAGATATGATTTAAGAACAAAAAGAAAAGCTAGATATTTAGATCATTCTGATCATCACTCCTTATGACACAAACAAATGAAGGAAAATAATTATTTACAATCCTAGCAGAAGCAAAACCATCGATCAGAATTTCTGATGGCTGGTAATGTGGACTCAACCAAATTAAAAGAGTTTATATATTCTCATATAACTGGAAAGTCCAGCGATCAATCTGGCTCTAAACACAGCTGGCACCATGAACCCACATGGTGGTGTCTGGACTCTGCCTGTTTCCATCTAGCAGCAGATTCTTTAACTGGTGGGCTAGAGAGCCACTGGCAGATCCTACCAGCTTGGCAAGCCCAGCAGAAAGAGTGTCCTCCAACAGTTTCATGAAAAACGAGGAGGTTTCTGATTGCCTCATCCCTTTACAGTCCTGGGCAAGATGAAATACTCTGATGGCCAGGCTTGTCTTAAAGGCCCATTGCTATGGCTGAGGAAGGGTTCATCTTCTAATCTCACCCCTGGAAAAAGAAATTCACTTGCAGGAAGAGTAGAGGCAGTGGGTAGGTAGGAAGGAGTGCTAGATAATATAAAATAGAGGTGTGTATCTCTCCATCTCCCAGGTAGCTTAGGTAGCCAAATCATCCTCTGAAATATCATAGTAATCACATGCCTCAGATCTGGGGGAAAAGATGGCAATTTAGGACTTTCAGTGAAATTGGCAGGGGGTCAGTTTCTGGTTTAAGACAAAAGCAGTTTTTACCTTGAAAGAATATATAGTTTAGAATATATAGAATATATAGCTTAGAATATATATAGCTTAGAATCTAGATTCTTCTAAAAATTATGTTAAATTACTACTCATGGTTTACTGATACTACACACATATGTATATCAATTAGAATATCTAGGATTATTTTGATAAAGATTGTTTTTGTGAATTGTCATATTTATCTTGCCCTCAAAATCCATTTTCATTCAGTTTATATATATAAGAAGAAGCATGATTTAGTTGTTACAGATCTCTGCATATGATACATAGACATTTTTTATTGTAGTATAGTTGATTTATTAATACAATGTTGTGTTAATTTCAGGTGTACGGCAAAGTGATTCAGTTATACATATACATATATTATTTCTTTTTCAGATTATTTTCTCATATAAGTCATCACAAAATATTGAGTAGGGTACCCAGTGCTATATAATAGGCTCTTATTGGTTATCCATTTTATATATATAGTATGTGTTTTCATCCCAGTCTTCTGATTTTCACTCCCTGCCACATTTCCCCTTTGATAACCATGTTTGTTATCAATATAGGATTTATACATACAGATATTCTTCAAACACTAGGATTAATAAAATATACAAGTTAAAAAATGTATAAATCTTCACTCTTCAACTGTATTTGCTTAAGGATATTTTCAATAGAGTTTCTCCAAAATTGTTACTTATGTGCATGTCTTCTGGAACACTTAAAAATATAGTAAAGGTCATTCTTGTAATTGGGATTTACATTCTTAATATAATTTTTAAATAACATTTTTTTCCTTGGATAATATATACTCCCCTTCTCTTCTTTGCTCTCTAATTTTTGAAGAAAAAATTTAGTGTTAGAATTTTCCATAAACTGCATCTCACAATTAAATGTGAATTCATAATTAATGCTTTTATGAAATGGATATGCAATATTTTATTTATACCATTCTAGAGCGTAGGTGTCTTTCTTGAGCATCCTGGAAGAGAGTGCATTGCTATTGTCCCAGAGGAGTAATAATGGTCAAGTGTGCATGGCGGTTTCCTCATCTGATTAACAAGGCATGAGAAGTTAAGTGAGTTCTTTCAGAAGGCTTGTGATTTATTCTTCAATGCATAACCTGTCTGTGAAGCTGGTCTTTGGAACCACTACATAGACAGCCCCTAATTTTATTTTATAGAGCAGTTTCTTGGCCCTCCAGCCAGAGCCCCACTTCTTTTGAAGCTGATTCTGGCTATCTGGCAATCAAAGTAATTTGTATGAAATCAAAAGGAATGGAATGAAAAAGTAGTCATGGAAAATACTGTCATATACCCTCACTGCTCGGCTTCAATTGTGAGACACCAACTTTCAAGAAGCATCACCCATGTCAAATTACTCAGTAATATTTACCTCTCATTTTTTTCTGCCATATCAATAACTAGCTCTTGTCATCTTCAAAGTGCTTCTCAAACATTAAATAATCTCAGATTACACACTCTTTTCTTTGCATTTATCTTGACCAGCTGTCAGAGAAGGCAATTTATTTCCCCTCAATTTTATTCCTCTTGGCTGTGCATGTGTGTGGCGTCTGTAAATAAATGTGAATGGAAATTGAAAGGTACAAGCTAATGTGTTTCTATAACAAAGGCAACACATAATTTTCCTTAAACAAAATAACCTTCAGATTACTTTCAAATTGCTTATGGTTTTGTTGTTGGATACTCAGAATATGTTTCCATCACTTTTTAATCTTAATTCTTAAGTAGAATTTTTGAAGATGTGAAGATGAAAGACATAAAAAAGATTTTAAAAATTGCTTAGTGTTAACTTTATTTTGTATTTATTTAAAATATCGTACCATAGTTGTTTAGGCAGGACTGTAAGGTGAAATAAAATTTAGAATATACATTAAAAGCAGTTCTTTAAGCAATTAAAAGTCATATTTTAACTCTAAACTTGCATTCAGTTCAGTTCAGTTCAGTCGCTCAGTCGTGTCCGACTCTGTGTGACCCCATAGACAGCAGCCTACCAGGCTCCTCCGTCCCTGGGATTCTCCAGGCAAGAACACTGGAGTGGGTTGCCATTTCCTTCTCCAAGGCATGAAAGTGAAAAGTGAAAGTGAAGTCACTCAGTCGTGTCCGACTCCTAGCGACCCCCTGGACTGCAGCCCACCAGGCTCCTCCGTCCTTGGGATTTTCCAGGCAAAAGTACTGGAGTGGGGTGCCATTGCCTTCTCCAAAACTTGCATTACTTCCTGAATTTATAGTGTCTCATTTTTTTTTTCTGATAAAAAAAGGAGAAAATATATAAATTCTTACTATATTAAAATTTTCTGTCTTTTAAAAATGTGACAAGGGTTCAACTAATTTTGTATCAAATTTCAGTAAGTTTATTCATTCAGTTTCAAGATACCAAGCAGCTGTGTACTACATTGTCTGCAGAAATACTCCCTAATACACAGTTCACTGAAGTGACTCTGAAGAGCAAAAGCAATTCTTCCCAGATTCTCTATACAGTTGTAGTAGAAAGCCTTCCGAGGTTAAAAATCCAGAGATTAGCAACATATTAGCTTTCAGGTGGGCCTCTCCTAAACACTCACAATTCACTTATTCTCCTGCAAATCATTATTCCAAAGATTTGATTCACTTGTAGCCCCACTTGAGTCTTAAATAGCATTTCAAAGCACTTCTATCATTCATCCATTTTCAGAACTGCCATTTAGAAGTGATGGGAATTTGGCACCAAAATCAATGAGAGGATATGATATGAGCTCTTTCCAATTTTTTCTCTTTGAACACCATCTCAAGTACAGTCTGTGAAATCTGTTTTTTAAAGTTATTTTTCCATCTTGATATCATTTCAACTAAATTGAGTTCTCGAGCTTGAGATATGTATTCACATAGTTTTTCAGAGAAAGAAATTCATTGTTACTATTGTTAATTTATACCTAAAGTTGTTTTAAAACTTTAATTAAATGTTTTTACTGCTGATGTTTCTCATCAGCTTTTTACTCTTAAAAATATATGCCTAGATTCACCACTGTCATCTCAAAATAGTTGCACTAGTTACATCTGTTTATTACTGTTATTTAGTCGCTAAATCATGATCGACTATTTGTGGCTCCATGGACTGTAGCCTACCAGGCTCCTCTGTCCATGGGATTTCCCAGGCAAGAATCCTGGATGGCCCTTTCTTTCTCCAGGTGTTTGTTATTAATACCTACTAATATATGTATACACTTGAATGTGTTTGATTTTCTTTCCCCTAGTCAGTCTAGATTTTATGTCATTTATTTTATTTTTTTAATATATAGGGGAGGTAATTACCATTTTATTGGTAAAGAAACAAAAGGGTAAAACTTTATTAACTAGAATACTTAATTTTGCACGCGTTATTTTCATTTCTTCTGTCAATTAATTGTCTTATGAACTGGATTTATACTTTAAGTATCTGGTGTACACATCTGTTTGAGGGTTCAAACTTTATTTTTGTACTTTTAAAGAATTCAGTTACACTGATAATTTTTGTACTATAACAAAAGTAACTATTTTTATTGATCATCTCTCTTAATTTTGTTAATGGGGTAAACAGTATCCATTAATATGAATCAATTAAAGTATGCATTCCTCTTTTCCTATATTACAAAAAATATATTGATTAGAAAAGACAGTGAGGGAATTATAACATTCTTTTTTTTTTTTCTGGTTCGTTGAAAATGTCTTAGCCTAATGTGTATGCTTATAAAGTGGAAATAAATGTCTGCATTTATTAGGAGTTAGGCCCTCAACCTTTGCTTCTAAGGTTAATCTTGTGCTTCTAGGCCTTCCATTTAATGACAGTAGTGGTTATAATCCTAGCTGTGGAAATGGTGGTCAATGTAATGATGATAATAATGAAGATTATTCTAAGAGTAATTCCATTTAGGTGAAATTTATTTTGTGAAAAATGTCAAAAAAAGTTTCTGGTTAGGAATGGAAAAAAAACTTTAAAAAAATTTTAATGTCAAAGAAGTTTGAAAATTTGCTTTTTTAAAAAAGAAATTGGGAATATAATTTAGAGATAAAATTGAAAATATTTACTTATGTATATTAAAATATTATTAATCAAAAATTCACTTTCCTGATGTGTAATTCTTTAATTGTTGCAGACAATGTAGCTCATATTTAAAGGATATGAAATGTGTTGTTAAGTTGTGATGTTGGCAAAAATATTTGGATTGTTAGTGTTTTTTCTCCTTAGCACTTAGGCATTTACTTCACATATGTATAATTTCTGGTTGGTCTTCAATTGTTTTTAAATAAAACATGACGTATTTATTTCAAATTATCTCTATGTTTCCTCTTGAGATAAGTTTCTATGAGTAAAGTTTATCAATATAATCATATATGCCTGCTCTCCACTGAGATGCAACTTTCTGGGCATGCAAAGGCAGCAACTTTACAGGAGAAACATGAGTTACAAAATTTTTAAATATTTACACATAAAACTATCATTAAAAAGAAAAGGTAAACGGTTGAAGGAAAAAAATTGCAGTATAAGGTTAAAGCAGTACTATCCTATAAGTGTGTATTTATTTATAAGCATGCATGTATACATGCATGCATACACATGCATATATGTATATGTACATTTGTTGTTGCTTTAATCGAGAAATCATGTCCCACTCTTTTTCGACCCCGTGGGCTAAAGCCACTCAGGCTCCTCTGTCCATTGGACTGTCCAGGCAAGAATACTAGAGGGAGTTGCCATGCTCTCCTCCAAGGGATATTCCTGACTCAAGGGTTGAACCCATGTCTCCTGCGTTGAATTATTTACCACTGAATCACCAGGGAAACCTATATATGTACAGATCAGATCAGATCAGATCAGTCGCTCAGTCGTGTCCCACTCTTTGCGACTCCATGAATCGCAGCACGCCAGGCCTCCCTGTCCATCACCAACTCCCGGAGTTCACTGAGACTCACGTCCATCGAGTCAGTGATGCCATCCATATATATAAAACAAAATACATATACATTATATATATGTACATATGAACACAATTTAATAAACCACCAAAAGGAACTTTCTAGAAAAATGAACAAAAAACTTTACAAGATAAGAAATATAAATGAAGAATAAACATATAAAAAGCTTATCTCTAATAATCAAAGAATTGCCAATGAAGTTGAATTATCCTACTATGTGATAACACATATTTTGAACACTGGTAATACCCAGAGTTGTCAAGGATAAGGAAACAGACTGCCTGCATATACAGTTTTCTAAAATAGACTTTCAAATATATGTATATATTCTCAAAAGATATAAAAGTAATTATTTTATTTGCCCAGAAATTCTATGTTTAGAAAATTCTCCTAATAGAAAAATCATTAATAAGTGCTGAGAAAACTTCTGCCATGTTCCAGGGTAGAGTGCTGTTTGACTAAATTATGCATAGCCACGGAATGACATGCCATGTAGCCACTTAAGTGGTGTTTTATGGAATACATACAGCAAGAAAACATGTTTATTATATATTGCCTAGTAAAAAAAATAACAGAGAGTATGATGATGACTTGTCAGGAACAAATAAAATCACGTTTATGTATTTATTTGCATATGCCAAAAAGTAGGTGTAGTTAGAACAATATGTCAACAGTTGTTTTGAGGTGCTGAGAACACAAATAAATCAACTATTACTTAATAAAGAGTCTAAATAATTATCTATTTATGTATTTTGCTATTTTTTATAGTTTTGAATTTTCAGTCATAAATGTGTAGACTTTTAAAAGCAAATATAAAAAGGTTTTGGATATAATAAGATTTTTCCAACATTAATCTTTTAGATTTTCTGTGCCCCTTTCACAAATAAAAATGAATGACATCAATAGAGGGTCAGTTAAGCTGTTAAACCAGGATATCCAAAAGGAATTTCATCCATTTGAACTATTTTATCCCTGATTTTGTTTCTCTCCCAGAGGAGATGTTTTGCTTGCATTTAGACCTGACGTATGAACCTAAATAAGTGAAAAAGGTATTAAAAAGCAACTTGACCAGAAAAGCCATTGCCCTTGATGGTAGTGAATAAAGGTGGTGGTAAGGGAGATGTAAAAATGATTGAAGGCGATGCCAAGGTTTGTGGCCTGGGTGGCAGTATTTATGGAACTTAGGAGACTAGAAATGCCGATTATGAGGGCCTATGGGTATCAGAGTGCAGGGTAAATGCTGAGGAAGTAAAAATGCGGTAATGGACAGGGAGTTTGGCCCTACCACTAAGGAGGTGTACTCTGCCATAGAAAGTGCGGTAAAAGAGCTATATGTACTTATATAAGTCTGTGATTTGTGAGGGTTTTTTTGTCATCAATATTTGATGTGAAATCCTAAACCGTAATTCTCCTTTCTCAAATGTTTGATTAGGAAATGCATCTACAACCACGACTGTGATAGACAGCAAGAATGGATCTGTGCCCAAGGCCTCTGGAAAAGTGCTGAAGAGGACAGTCACAGAGGACCTAGTGACGACATTCAGCTCCCCAGCAGCCTGGCTTCTGGTCATCGCTCTCATCATCACATGGTCAGCTGTGGCCGTTGTTATGTTTGACTTAGTGGATTACAAAAACTTATCAGGTAAGGTCCATGAAGTTTGGCTCTTACATGAAAAGAAGCGGTGTTTTCTCCAGCTCTAGCTTTGTTTCTCTTTGCCCTGCAAATAAAGCGTCCTACTACAAACATGCTTGAAGGCCACTGAGGGCTAGTTCCCATCTTCACCTTTCCTTCTTCTCTTTGCCTGTTTTCCTTATAGATTTCAAATGCAGCCTTATTTGAAGAGCTGAGTAAAAGCTGAATGCTATAGTCCCATGAGGTTAATGATCCCAAAGCATGGTGGTGGTGGATATTTGGTTTGGGAATAGGGATTTTATCAACCAATAATAAAGGATAATTTGTAGATCTTATACTTGATTAGTACTCCTTTATAAAGAAGTAAAGTGTAAGGGGTAACATAAAACTAAACCAAACCAAAAAAAGCACTTTTGGATAAATGGAAAATTGTGTAAGTCCCCTCACCATCTGGTTCCAAGCTTCCTTCCAAGATATTCTCTTTGTTCCTCCCATTGAATGAATAGCCAGTCAGTCAGTCATGTAAGACTCATTGTGACCCCATGGACAAGCAAAAGTAGTGGAGTGGGTTGCCATGCCCTCCTCCAGGGGATATTCCCAACCAGGGATTGCACCCACATATCCTATGTCTTCTGCATTGGCAGGTGAATTCTTTACCAATGAGCCACCTGAGAAGCCCTTGCTCCTCCCACTGGAACCCCCTATTTTGAGTTTTCTAATTATTTGTAATGAGATACTATGACCAACCATGTGTTTTTATAATTTGAAGTGAGATAGGTATAGCACAGAGCTTCCCAGGTGGTGCTAATAGTAAAGTACCCACCTGCCAATGTAGGAGACATGGGTTCAGTCCCTGGGTTGGGAAGATCCTCTGGAGGAGTGCATGGCAACCTACTCTAGTATTCTTGCCTGGAGAATCCCATGGACAGAGGCACCTGGCTGGCTATAGTCATAGGATCGCATAGAGTCAGACACAATTAAAGTGACTTAGCACATACACCTGCAGGAAGATCACAAGTAATGAAATTTAGATTTTCACTGTGGCCTATTCAATGTCTGAGTATGTTGTTCATCTCTTTGTTCAAGGCCTTTTTGTATTTTTTAAATTATATTTGTTTATTTCCACATCTGCCATGCTCTATTGACTGAGGTCCTTGAGGGAAGGAATCAGTCAGGTGCTCTGTAAGTATTAAATGAATAGATGAATGAGTTTATGCTTATGTCTTTGTATCATAAGCAAAAACATTTCATCAACCTCTTAATGTGCTCATTCATATTTGCACTGAGCACCACCCAACCCACCTGTTCTTTCTGTAGTAGGAGTGGATTCAGTAGAGCACAGAAACTGTTATGTTGCATTCTATACAGTAAGAGATCCTCTATTTCTCATTATGGCATTTTGCTTATTCAACAGTTATTATCATCAAGTATCTACTATATGTGCCAAGAAATGGCTAAGTTAAAAGAAATGCTAGTAGGAGTAAGGGGAAGTCATAAAAATGTATGGTTGGGTTTATTGACATGGAGGTGTGACTGAGTCAACTGCCCCCATACCATTGTGGTGGGCTAAAGTGAGCATGAGCATCATACAACAGAGAGACAAATCCCACGATGTCAACCAGAGCAAAAGGGCTGTTTATATAGAGCCATGAGCATCTGCTTTAAATAGGCAGTTGTTTTGATACTGTGTATAAGGCAGCCTCTTAAAAGAATATACTGTTAAAAATGTGAATAATATAAAATATGACCTAGAATTTTAAGTGAAAATCAGTTGGTTACATTCCTCTAGGAGATTTCATTTCCCTTGAGCCTAATTGAATGTGATATTTCATCCATTCTTTATAAGAATTTCATTCATTCAAATTTTAGAACCAAATATGGTCATAAAATATAGTTCTTCAATTTTTATAGTAGATGTATTTTAGAATTGCATGTAAATCTAATATTTGTAAAGTTACTATTTTAATAAGTGTACTAAAGAAATTACTGTTGAGTTTGTCTTTAATTATTTGATAAAATGAGCAGCTACATATAATTAGACTTTCAGGTTAGATTATTTGAATGCAAGACACACTTACAGTCCACAGTAGAGCTTCCTTGGACTACTGTAATGAGAAACTATGGATAATGCCTCTGTTACTGGTATCACATTTGATTGGCAAAAAATAACCTCTGTATTCCTACTACTTCATTTCTTCTTTCAGGAAGTGCTTATTAAGTACATCTTTGTGAAGACTCTTCCTCCAGTTCTCTATATTTATTAATGACCTAACCATCTCTCCATTCCCTGCAAAAAGAAACCTGCAAGTCATCTTTTAAATCTTCTGGGCACCTGATCAATTACCATACTGTGTGCCAGCCAGCCTTCGTACCCCTCATAAATTTGCTTCCTCCTCGTATGACCACGGTCTCCATTACGACACTTTAGACCTTGATTGTCATTCAAGGGTGCTAGTGCACTTTCTTCTTGCCTGCCTCATCCAGTCTCTCCCTTTTAACATTGCCCTTAAGGTATCTTCATAAAACATAAGTTTCATCACGTATTTTTGCCAAGTACAGCTCCCCTGGCATGAAATTCAAGTCCTTGGCTCGGCCCTTTATGTTCATCTTGTGATTCCGCTCGTGTGCCCCGTGCTACCTCCCACTGCTCTCACCTGTTTTCTTTCCCTAGGAGCACATACACTCTCACTGCTCCCCGCCTCCGCTCGTGCTGTCCTTTCCCCATGCCATGGTCCAATATAGCAGAAAGTGTACGAAAGAGGCCACGAATGTTTACTCTGGTACTGGATTTTTCCTCTCTGTTATTAATAAATCCAGATCTTGGAACTTTCTAGCTGTTGTGAGAAAAGTTGCTTGGAATTTCTTTGCTTCCATTTCATCATTTAAACAGTGGGGATAATATTAGTACCCATGCAATAAGATTATTAAGGAAATCATATAAATGAATTTATTTGTGGAGTGTTCAGAACAGAACCTGGTTTATCACAGAGTACTGTATACATTTTAATACCACTAGTGAGAGATTCATTCCTCTTTTCTTGAAGGATGGATTCATCCCTTTTTTGCTAAATGTTTCCAGATTTCCTAGGAAACACTCGCTGTGCCATGCTTTCCTTTTCTTAGTCCCTTATGGGCACCAGTATTATCAGCAGCTATCACACTGTATTATTAGTATCTGTTTACTTGTCCATCTCATTCAGAAACTTAAACTTATTCAAGGAAGAAACTCTCTTATTCCTCTCTGTACATTAGTATCTGTCATGTAGCATATGTTTTGCTGTATATTGCTTAAAGGAATGAATAATGCTGATATTTTGATTTTGAAATAATTCCGTAATAATGAAGAAACAAATATTTATCATAAAAATTTTATTTCACCCAGCTTCTGAGCAACTTAAAAAATTAATAAGTAATTTAATTTTTAAGTAATTTTAATTACAAAATTATATGTGTGTTAGTCACTCAGTCATATTGCCACCCCATGGACTATAGCCCACCAGGCTCCTCTGTCGGTGGAATTTTCTAGGCAAGAATACTGGAGTGGGTTGCCATTTTCTTCTTCAAATTTTAGGACTTCCCTATAGCTCAGATGGTAAAGAATCTGCCTGCAATGCAGAAGACCTGGGTTCAATCCCTGGGTTGGGAAAATACCCTGGAGAAGGAAATGGCAACCCACTCTAGTATTCTTGCCTGGAGAACCCATGGACAGAGGAGCCTAGTGGGCTACAAATTTAACAAAATTAGAATAAGAAAATTAAATATGTTTATAAGATGAAATGATACTTTTCATATTTTGTAATAGTCATCTACGGCTGCATAGTAAATTACCTTAAAAGTAAGAGGTTTAAAGAATAATAAATAACTATCGCTTTACACAGTGTCTGTGGGTCAGGAATTTGGGGATGGCTTAGGTGGGTGGTTCTGGTATAGGGTATATCTTGAGGTTGCCATGAAAACACTGGCTGGGGTCGCAGACATCTGAAAATTATTCTGGGGTTGCGGAGTCATTGGCAAGATGTCTCACTCACTTGGCTGTCAAGTTAATGCCGGTTTGTCCTCAGAACATAGCACCTGGTGTCTCTAGACTGAGTGATCCAAGAAAGAGCAAGACAGAAGTCACAATGCCCTTTATAGCCTACACTTGCAAATGACACACTGCCATTTCTGTAAAATCCTTTTGGTCACACAGTTCATCCCTACTCAGTGTTGGAAGAGACTGCACAGTGGTATGAGTGCCCATAGGCAAAAATCACTGGGGCCAAGGTGGTGGTTGGCTACCACGTATTATATTGTCAGAAAGTTATATTGCCAAGTTATGTATTTTTGGATGAATACTTAAATCTAAAGAAGTAGCATTCAATTCTCTTACTTGAAAAAGAGAGACAGGTGCAAAGAGAAAGTTGGTGTATTGGAATGGCTGGTATCATGGGGCCATATCTAGGAAAATAAATATTCTCTAATGAATTTGATATCTTAAAAATCTCAAAACTAAAATTCTCAATGAGATATATATATATAATTCTTCAAATAAGAAATTCAAATACTTTTTGCTAATTAAAATTTGAATAATTTCTAGAACCAAAAGAGTATAAGTTCAAGGACATTGTATAATTACAGCATAAAACTTCTAACTCATATTAACCACTGGTTGGATAGTATACATACACTTATATTAAAATTCTGATTTATTTTCTCCATTTATTATGTTTTCAACCTCTCTTTAATGTTGTTTTTACAACAACAACATTTTTGCAGAAAAAACATTCACTTCATCGAGAGTTTCAAATGTAAATGATTCTCTTATGTTTCTAATGCTATTTTTAATTGGTGCCTTTCAAACATTTACTAGGGATAAATATTATTACTATGATGGGGCTTCAGTACTGCATAGTAGTCTTTGAAATATGTATTGTTAATGTTTAAAAACAAGGTTGGTGGTAGAAGAAAGCATATCAGAAATAGTTCGGAAGACCAGGCAGGTTTACTGTCCTTGGGCTCTGGCACTTGAGAAAAGTAGATAAGCAACTCCATATATTAA
Source organism: Bos indicus x Bos taurus (assembly GCF_003369695.1). Taxonomy (NCBI): domain Eukaryota; kingdom Metazoa; phylum Chordata; class Mammalia; order Artiodactyla; family Bovidae; genus Bos; species Bos indicus x Bos taurus. The sequence continues at coordinate 27,877,798 of NC_040084.1, forward strand.
AAAATGTTTACAGAGAAATGAAAATCTGTTTTCATAAGCAAGTACTGGATTGGGAAGAATGATTCTCATCTGGACAATCTTCTCAATTCGCTATTTTCTGAATTTGATTTGGTTGATCTGTATATAATCTACTTGTGAAGCACTAGTAGAAGTAACTTTTAATATGTGCTTAATTCAAAAGACTGGGTTCACTTATATCTCTATAGCCTACAAGTTAGCATTACTAGGTGGTTACCTTTTCTTGTCTGTAAACTAGGGATGACACCTGGATTCCTGGTCTGAAAAATTTGTGACTTTGCTTCATCTTTTCAAACAGGACAAATTTTAGGGCACCAAAATCAGATACTAGATAAGAGATTTCACCTACCCTTCATTTCTTACTAAATGCAATGTCAAAATACTATTCCAGTAATACTCTTGTCTACTTTGATCAGAGTAGAGTCACTATCAGATCAGATCAGATCAGATCAGTCGCTCAGTCATGTCCGACTCTTTGCGACCCCATGAATCATAGCACGCCAGGCCTCCCTGTCCATCACCAACTCCCGGAGTTCACTCAGACTCACGTCCATCGAGTCAGTGATGCCATCCAGCCATCTCATCCTCTGTCATCCCCTTCTCCTCTTGCCCTCAATCCCTCCCAGCATCAGAGTCTTTTCCAATGAGTCAACTCTTCACATGAGGTGGCCAAAGTACTGGAGTTTCAGCTTTAGCATCATTCCTTCCAAAGAAATCCTGGGGCTGATCTCCTTCAGAATGGACTGGTTGGATCTCCTTGCAGTCCAAGGGATTCTCAAGAGTCTTCTCCAACACCACAGTTCAAAAGCATCAATTCTTCGGTGCTCGGCCTTCTTCACAGTCCAACTCTCACATCCATACATGACCACAGGAAAAACCATAGCCTTGACTAGACGGACATTTGTTGGCAAAGTAATGTCTCTGCTTTTGAATATGCTGTCTAGGTTGGTCATAACTTTCCTTCCAAGGAGTAAGCGTCTTTTAATTTCATGGCTGCAGTCACCATCTGCAGTGATTTTGGAGCCCAGAAAAATAAAGTCTGACACTGTTTCCACTGTTTCCCCATCTATTTCCCATGAAGTGATGGGACCAGATGCCATGATCTTAATTTTCTGACTGTTGAGCTTTAAGGCAAATTTTTCACTCTCCACTTTCACTTTCATCAAGAGGCTTTTTAGTTCCTCTTCACTTTCTGCCATAAGGGTGGTGTCATCTGCATATCTGAGGTGATTGATATTTCTCCCGGCAATCTTGATACCAGCTTATGTTTCTTCCAGTCCAGCGTTTCTCATGATGTACTCTGCATAGGAGTTAAATAAACAGGGTGACAATATACAGCCTTGACGAACTCCTTTTCCTATTTGGAACCAGTCTGTTGTTCCATGTCCAGTTCTAACTGTTGCTTCCTGACCTGCATATGGATTTCTCAAGAGGCAGGTCAGGTGGTCTGGTATGCCCATGTCTTTCAGAATTTTCCACAGTCTGTTGTGATCCACACAGTCAAAGGCTTTGGCATAGTCAATAAAGCAGAAATAGATGTTTTTCTGGAACTCTCTTGCTTTTTCCATGATCCAGCAGATGTTGACAATTTGATCTCTGGTTCCTTTGCCTTTTCTAAAACCAGCTTGAACATCAGGAAGTTCACGGTTCACATATTGCTGAAGCCTGGCTTGGAGAATTTTGAGCATTACTTTACTAGCATGTGAGATGAGTGCCATTGTGCGGTAGTTTGAGCATTCTTTGGCATTGCCTTTCTTTGGGATTGGAATGAAAACTGACCTTTTCCAGTCCTGTGGCCACTGCTGAGTTTTCCAAATTTGCTGGCATATTGAATGCAGCACTTTCACAGCATCATCTCTCAGGATTTGGAATAGCTCAACTGGAATTCCATCACCTCCACTAGCTTTGTTCGTAGTGATGCTTTCTAAGGCCCACTTGACTTCACATTCTAGGATGTCTGGCTCTAGGTGAGTGATCACACCATCATGATTATGTGGGTCATGAAGATCTTTTATGTACAGTTCTGTGTATTCTTGCCACCTGTTCTTAATATCTCTGCTTCTGTTAGGTCCATACCATTTGTATCCTTTATTGGGCCCATCTTTGCATGAAATGTTCCTTTGGTATCTCTGATTTTCTTGAAGAGACCCCCAGTCTTTCCCATTCTGTTGTTTTCCTCTATTTCTTTGCATTGATCGCTGAGGAAGGCTTTCTTATCTCTTCTTGCTATTCTTTGGAACTCTGCATTCAGATGCTTATATCTTTCCTTTTCTCCTTTGTTTTTCACTTCTCTTCTTTTCACAGCTATTTGTAAGGCCTCTCCAGACAGCCATTTTGCTTTTTTGCATTTCTTTTCCATGGGGATGGTCTTGATCTCTGTCTCCTGTACAATGTCACGAACCTCATTCCATAGTTCATCAGGCACTCTATCTATCAGATCTAGGCCCTTAAATCTATTTCTCACTTCCACTGTATAATCATAAGGGATTTTATTTAGGTCATACCTGAATGGTCTAGTGGTTTTCCCTACTTTCTTCAATTTAAGTCTGAATTTGGCAATAAGGAGTTCATGATCTGAGCCACAGTCAGCTCCTGGTCTTGTTTTTGCTGACTGTATAGAGCTTCTCCATCTTTGGCTGCAAAGAATATATCAATCTGATTTCAGTGTTGACCATCTATAAGTAATGTAAAATAGGGAATTTATTTTGTGTGACTTGGACATTCTTGGAAGCTGATTAAGCAGTCTAGATGAGGCTGTTGTAATTTATCTGGTACAGGGTCAGAAGTCGACAGAGTTGAAGACAGGGTAGAAGAGAAACATAACTTTTTCTTTTCTCTTTCTAAATTCTTGGCTAGGGCCCCTCTAGCAAAAGACAAATTAACAAGAGAAAGGCATTCAGATTTATTTAATATAAGTTTTATGTGACATAGGAGCCCTTCATAAGGAAATGAAGACCTTAAGAGGCAGTTAGACTTGAGCATTTTAGTGGTTGCTTTGATGAAAAGTGGTAAAAAAATGTGACAGGACCAAAAAGGGTCTGAGCTAACTATAGCGAGCTGGAGGACACAGTGAGGCCTGTTCATTCAGATTCCTCTGGACTTTTGGGGACAAGGACATTACTTTCCTCTGGGCATAGTGGGTGCCCTCTCACAGAAGCGTTTATGACCTGCTTCAGAGGAAGATCAGAAAATTCTTGCACATGCTCTTTCTCTAATTCTTCCAGCTTGGTATGCTATGGAGCCACAGGTTGGGGTAGCATATCCTGAACTCCTTCACTGAAAAGGACAGATGGAAATAGAAAGGGGAGACTAAGAACGAATGGAACCCTCGTTTGATTCTTACCACTTCTAATTACGATGATGTGGGTGAGCTTCAATATAAGCTGGTGCCTTCCACCTTGGGAACACACGAGCCTTACACCAGGGTTTCGAGATGCTGAAGGAGGAAATCCAGTGGGAACTCAAAGAGATGCAGTCCACTGCTATCACGGGTCAAGATCAGCCTGTGTGTTTGTCGTAATGTGCATTGCATGAGAGGTGACAAAGCCTGCTCTACACCAACCTTCAGAGAATAAACAGTGGTTATTACTTCTATTTTGTCTTCTACAGCTCCTATAAATTTCTCTCACACACAACAGTTACCTGGAACATTCATATAAGGGAATCCTGGGAAACATAGTTCTAGTTAGAGATTAGAGAGCACACGAAGCCACACCATAGGATGACTATATCATCCAGAATAGGACACCTGTGAGAGTGGAATGGAGATCACAAGGCTGCTAGAGGCCTTGCCCCCAAGCTTCTGTAGACTCAGCCAGGAGGTCCTTCCAGAAAACAGAGGGGTATCCTGATAATTTAATGATTCAGTATCAGAATTTGTGGTCTTTGTTGATACTCCTTATAGACTTCTTTGTCTTATTTACAGATACAACTTTCTCTCTAAACAATAAATGCAAGCAAGTAGTATTGCTAAAGAAATGACTACAAACTTAGAGGCCTTTGTGGATGTTAATGATCTTCCTCTAGGTCAGAATGTACAGGAATAAATTGTAGTGATTTGTGGCTTTTCTTAACTTAAGAACAAGGGTCATAATTTATTAGCATCTTCATTCATAAGAAGGGAAAATCATTGTGTGGCTATATCCGGGGGGTCTCAAAGCACATAAAGTAATTTTTTGCAGGCATTCCACAAAATATTTCAAAACAATTTTGAAAAAATAGAGAAGATAATCTATGTAAAACATACCTGCTTGGCACATAGGAAGCACTCATTAAATGTAACTTGAATTTGAATCTTATTACCAGGAAGTAAGATCAGTAATCTGAGAAGAGAGCCAGCCAGAATATGATGGTAAGAAGCATCAATTTCTTATGAAAGTCTTGCAGACATCTCCTGATGTGCCTTTTAAATAGATTTTCTAATGAGGTGTGCCATTTATCTACTGCTCTTGAAAATTAATTTCCCTGATTTTTCTTCCCCTGGCACTTAGCCCAGTAACACAGGTGCACTGCTTGTCAGGGTATGAGTTTAGATGAGCAAAATGACTGAGGGAAGACCCAAAGTCAATCAGAATGTTTAAATTTAACATTTAATAGTTATGTATACATGTATATGTGTGTCTGTGTGTGTGTGTATAGAAATGACTGTGTGACTGTATATATATGAATTTGTTATTACATTTCAGGAGACTTGGAAAACTGGAACACTAAATGCAACATTTTAAGACTTTATCAGTTCTCCTATGTACTGAGTTTTCAAGAATAGTTGACATTTTGTGTGCTTCTTATTCTGATTCAAGTCTTATCTCCAACCCCACATTTTCTGTTCAGTGTCCCAGGCTTATTTAGTCCTCTTGGTCACCATATCTAAAAGGATACATTTCGTTACTTAATTCCAATCTGCTCTTAAACACCTTAAGGAGATAGCAGTTTTTGTAGTCCAGTGGTTCCCAGATCCTAATCAAGTTTTGTTGATTCTTCATGAAATGAAGAAAAAGATAAAGAAGAATTTATCCACTTTAAAGATGTGTCCTTATTTCTATTACTTATACATTTTTGGTCTGAAAATTTTATTTTGAAATGATGATAATGGCAGATACTGTTTCTGTTACAGTTTTTTAAATGACATTTTCTTACAAAATAAAAAGTTAGCAATTCGATGTTGGGCTCCAGGTTTTTGCTGGTGGCAGTTTTCAAGGTCAAAAACCCCCAAATTTGATACCAATGCTCTATTCCATTCATTTGAACCTTGGCAAATGATAGTTTATATTTATAAATGCATCTAGTTGGATACAATTATAAATCATATCAAATGTTAATACCCACTTTTCAATGGTCCAACTATTAAATATCTTTTCATGCTGCTCTTGGATTCGCTTCCTTAGAGAAACCTTTTCTGAACTTTGAATGTAAATCAAGGTACTCTATCCTAATTCCCCATTATATCATTTACTCTTTACCCATAGGACTTATTACAAGTTGTATGTATCTTTGATTGTGTGTGATTATTTATTTAATATCTCTCTTCTCCACTTATCTGTTAGTTTTGCAAGGAAAGTGACTGACTGTTTTATCTGCTTGATTTTTCTAGTACTTAGAAGTGTTTAGCACTGTGAGCTCAATAAACATCTGAATGAATGCTAAGATGAAAGCATGAATATATAAGTAAATAAATAAAGGAAAATGTGGTAGCATTTTTTACACTCTGAATGCTGAGTAATGAGCATAGTTGTTCCTTATGATGACTTTGAAAGTGTTAGGATTCACTTTTTAAACTTCTGTCTCCCTGATTGAAACTTAAGCATCTCAAAGAAAAGATTGTCTCATTTATCTTACTATTCTTGTTAGCCTGCTGACTGCCTGCCACATACTGTTTGGTACAATTTGTATGAGCTTAACAGGAGTTATTTGCTAAGCATACATAGCAAGCAAACAAGCAAAAACACAAGACAGCAATAATAAAAGAACACATGGACCTCAAGCCCCGAGTGAAGTAGTGGAGTGCAGGCTCTGGATTGCAGCCCTCACTCCGGTTAGTAGCTGTGTAACCATGGAAACATGACTTTCTGTGCCTCAGTTCCATTCTCTGTAGGCAGTGATAGTATCTGCTTCATGTGGTTCCGTGAACACTGAATGAGGTAATATATACAAGACACTTGGAATTTTGAATGGCACATAGTAATTGTTAGATAAATTGTAGTTAGTATTATTTTAATTTATTCTTCATGACTTTAAGGCTATTCAGTGTTTCAGAAAGATGAATAGGCATATTTCAAAAAGATGGATTGACTACATGCTTTCCAATTTTAAATATCATTTGAATATACATAGATTTTCCCAGTTATACAATAGAAATACAATGATTAAAGTATTCTATTTTATTTTCACACTGAGGGAATGTTCCAGCCTTTCTGAAATAGTTTGTTATTTTTCTATGATATATAGTAAGTACATAATTCATGACCCTACATGCTACATTGTAATGTGGTGAAAATAACTTTAAAATGATTTCTGTGGCTAACATAGTGATAGAATAGCTAAAGAGAATATATAATATAATCAAGAGTTTCTCAAACCAAATCTTAACTTGATGAAATACATGTTTATTAAATAATTAGTCAGAATATGCTAATTGCTATATTAACCTCAAATTTAATATCTTTCTTCTTCACTGGTCTGCTAAGTTTATAACATACTGATCCAAGTAAGTCATCTAACTGGAGTACTATGATATTTTAACTCTTCTTCTGCTACCAGAAAATTAATTCTATAGCTTGGGAAAAAAAAATCTGTAGAAATCTACTAATATAAATCTACAGAAAACTTGCTTTCTCATTCCTTATTAATTCATGTAACATTGGGATTGTATTTATATTTCAGCTATAATATACTTTTCTAAGAGGAGGAAAGTTAATTTTTTCAATTGATGTAATAACATCCACACCATGCTTATTAATAAAAGTATAATAAGACTCTTAAATTTTTCTATAGATGCTTGATAAGAATAAAAAACAACAGCCAAAAGTTGTTTGTGACTTTTATTTCAGGATATAAAATGCCCTTGGATATAAAATGACATGGATCTAGCTCCAGCTAGCTGGAAATATTCCAGGCTTAAACATCTGCAACGCAATTTTGCCAGCAAAAAGTTGGTTGATTGGGGTCATATTGAGAAAGAAAGGTGAAATGTACATTTATTTGCATTAATGCTTCTTACTGCCTCAAAAAGTAACAGTTGAGGTACAGTGAAGGACAACTTAGAAACATACTGTGAAACTGTTTAACACTGACATAATCACACGATTTAAACTAAAGTTGCTTGTTTTTAATGTTATTAAGTTTCCACACAAGTGTACATTTTTAAAATATTGAAGTTGGTTAATAGTGAAGATGAGTGTGGGAAAATTTCAATTGCAAAAATGTTAAAAATCAGAAGGAAAATGCACACGCCTCCGATGTTGAATGGCAAGAATCGGAGCCTCTGACTATTCAGATGTAGATTAGAAGAAGTCAGTCATTTCCTCGGGCAGTCAATAAAACAATGCACTCACTAAGTCAGTCAGCTCAGTCATTCAGTCCTGTGGGACTCTTTGCAACCCCATAGACTGCAGCATGCCAAGCCTCCTTGTCCATCACCAACTCGCGGAGCTTACTCAAACTCATGTCCATTGAATCGGTGATGCCATCCAACCATCTCATCTTCTGTCGCCCCCTTCTCCTCCTGACTTGAGTCTTTCCCAGCATCAGGGTCTTTTCAAATGAGTCAGTTCTTCGCATCAGGTGGCCAAAAGTATTGGAGTTTCAGCTTCAGCATCAGTCCTTCCATTGAATATTCAGGACTGATTTCCTTGAGGATAGACTGGTTGGATCTCCTTGCAGTCCAAGGGACTCTCAAGAGTCTTCTTCAGCACCACAGTTCAAAGGAATCATTTCTTCGGCACTCAGCTTTCTTTGTAGTCCAATTCTCACATCCATACACGACTACAGGAAAAAAACCATAGCTTTAACTAGATGGACCTTTTTCAGCAAAGTAATGTCTCTGCTTTCTAATATGCTGTCTATGTTGGTCATAGCTTTTCTTCCAAGGAGCAGGTGTCTTAATTTCATGGCTGCAGTCACCATCTGCAGTGATTTTGGAGCCGAAGAAAATAAAGTCTGTCACTGTTTCCATTGTTTCCCCATCTGTTTGCTATGAAGTGATGGAACTGGATGTCTTAATATTAGTTTTCTGAACATTGAGTGTTAAGGCAACTTTTTCACTCTCCTCTTTCACTTTCATCAAGAGGCTCTTTAGTTTACTTTCTGCCATAATGGCAGTGTAATCTATGTATCTGAGGTTATTGATATTTTTCCCGGCAGTCTTGATTCCAGCTTGTGCTTCATCTAGCCTGGCATTTTGCATGATGTACTCTGCATATAACTTAAATAAGCAGGAGGACAATATACAGCTTTGACGTACTCCTTACGAACTCACTAAAATTGCTTGTAAATCAGGATCCTAGTTTTTCTTTGCTTTAAATGCATCTAAGTATCTACATCTGAAAGTATTTTGTTTTGTTTTTTTTTTTCAAAATTGTAACTCAAATGGGTTTTATTTTTTAGTATCTGATGCACTTCAGGGGCTTTGTGTTCACCCTTTATTTTTTAAATCATTCTCACTATCAGATGGAGCAGTCTGATTTTGCAGTCTAATACAGGCAGTATCCAGAGCACAGAGGGAGGAGAGAGAGACAGGAAGAGGATGATGAGAGAGGTGGAAAGAGAAAGGGAGAGAAAATGATTTGGGGATATGTGGTTATCAGGAATGTTAAAAGATAAACTAAGGCAAACTCAAAATGTTAAGAATATGAGCAAAAGCTGATTCATATCGGACTGCACCAAACCACGAGTGGTTAGCAGTGCTCTGCTGACAGGACCTTGGAAAAACCTTCTATCGAAAAGTGTGCTGTATGCTGTCGTGTCTGACTTTTTATGACCCCATAGACTGTAGCTAGTCAGGCTCTTCTGTCCATGGGATTTCCCCAGCAGGAATACTGGAACAGGTTGCCATTTCCTACTCCAGGGGATCTTCCTAACCCAGGAATGGAACCCAGATTTCCTGCATTCCCTGCATTGTCAGGCCGATTCTCTACCACTGTACTACCTAGCAGAAATTATAAAGAATCTGCCTGCAGGGCAGGAGACCAGGGTTTGATATCTGAGTCAGGAAGATCCCCTGGAGAAGGGAAGGGCTACCCGCTCCAGTATTATTGCCTGGAGAATTCCATGGACAGAGGAGCCTGGCAGGCTGTAGTCCTTGGGATCACAGTCAGTCAGGACTGAGTGACTAACACTTTCACACCTAGAAGAAGAGGCAGAAGCAAAGGAAGGAAGTCATTTGATTGGTTGCAGCCAAAGCCTTTGCCTTATTTGGGAAGGGCTAGTTGACTCCTTTCAACTTGTTGTCCTTAGATTTGATATCTTAACCTTGAGGCATTTAAAGGCTTTAGTTTTTGTTTGCTTACAAAGGCTGCTATGGTTTTAGAACCACCTGTCTAATGGCTTTCTAACAAAGAAGTACAAGTTACTGCTTCAGGAAGATCTTGCTTTTTAAAAGGGATTATTACTCTTAAAGAAATATGTGTGTGGGAGGGTGTGGTATGATAGGAGAAGGCCTCTTGAAGGTGTGTTTTCAATGTTGCTACATCTAAATGTCTCTAGGTTTAAATGACATCTCATTCCTGTACCGTCAGTCTTTGCTGTATCCCCTCTTTCCATTCTACATATGTTTATGTGTTTTCTAACTTGAAAAAACCGACAAATTTCCCTCACTTCCCTATATCCCTATTTAGCTCTAAATGCAAACCTTTTTGTTTCTGTCCCTGTGGCCAAGCCCCTCTAAGAGATAATCTGACACGATTCTATCACTCTGCTGAAATGTTTCAAATATACACTTGATTTCTAAATAAAGAAATGGAACAGATGAACAAAAGAACAAGTAGCATAGTTATCTTCATCTCAGTTAAATCTTGCAGTACTAGAACCGTTGACTGACACTTGCTTATTAAAAACATGACCTCTTATGATTTTTATTCTTTTCCAACTGTTTTTTATTTTATTTTTATTTAAATGTATTATTTTTTTATTGTATCGGAGAAGGCAATGGCACCCCACTCCAGTACTCTTTCCTGGAAAATCCCATGGATGGAGGAGCCTGGTAGGCTGAAGACCATGGGGTCGCTAAGGGTCGGACACGACTGAGCGACTTCCCTTTCACTTTTCACTTTCATGCATTGGAGAAGGAAATGACAACCTACTCCAGTGTTCTTGCCTGGAGAATCCCAGGGACGGGGGAGCCTGGTGGGCTGCCGTCTATGGGGTCGCACAGAGTCGGACATGACTGAAGCGACTTAGCAGCAGCAGCAGCAGCTTCTTTCCCCTGTTAGACAATACCACCTTATTCCATTGCTGTGATGACTTTGAGTTTCCCATACAAGTGATGAGTAAATTGCCATCATATTTAGCTTGCTTATCTTTAATATATGACTTTCAGTCTAATAACAGGATCAGCCCTTCCTTAAAATGGTCAGATAATTAGATTAAAGGCCAAAAACAGTGATGCAGTTCTAAACAATTAAAGCATCCAAGATAAGTTTTAAGAAATACATTCTTCCCACCATGGGAGTAGGTAAGTGATTTTTATTTTGAAAAAAAAAAAAAAAAAAAAGAGCTCATCAGTGTTTTTATTTTCCTCTTAATTGACCTACTTGCTCAGAAGTTTGCTTATAACTGACCTTCACACATAATAACTTCCCAGTTCACATCTTTGTCCCTAATCACTCTCCAATTTTAGAAAGATAGTCGGAGCATCAAACTCAAAATTCCTCACTGGGCTGATTGTATTTCTTTCTAGGCCTGCCTCCTAGATTCCAAATCCAGTTTCCTGTTTCTTTAATTAGAATCATGAGACTCCTCACCCTCTTTCCCCACTACTCCTTCAAAAAGCGATCAAAAAGAATTGTTTGTACTTTCTAAATGTCTCTTGATTCTGCTTACTCTGACCTTGTCTCTATAACTCCTGCCTTAGTTTCCCCCAGATAGTTAGAGGAGCCTCATATTTTCTCTTTGCCTCTAATCTTACCTCTGCCTCCTTGCTCATTCTTTGGCCAGACTACTGCGAATTGCAAATCTCATTTTATTATTCCCCTGTTTATAATTTTAGATGTATTCCTTTACATATAAGTATGTATGTGAAAGAAATACATGAAATAATGAAAGGATAAGTCAAAATTAACAAAATTAGGTAGCTGTCAAAAGAAGAAGACACTACAGCAAGTGATCAGAATAGCAACACAATTTTCTCTTTCTTTCTTTTTAAAATATTTATTTATTTATCTATTTGTCTACGACGCCGGGTCTGTGCAGCACTCCAGATCCTCAGTCTTAGTTGCGGCATGTGGGATCTAAAGGATTCAATCTGGGGCCCCTGCATTAGGAGCACAGAGTCTTGGCCACTGGACCATCAGGGAAGTCCCCCAATTTTCTTAAGATGTGCTCTTAAATGGATTTTGACTTTGAGAACTCATAAATGTCTTTTTATATTTTAAATAATTTAAATAAGCCCAAAAATCTGAAAACACACTGAAGCAAATGAATCTAACTATATATGAAGTTATTGGTATAACCAAAGAAAAGAATTACTTCAAATAACTTTAAAACATACAATTCAGACTCTCTGTCCTTATTGTGGTATAGTTCAAGTACAAAAAGAAACGAAAAGAGATCTGAAACTCCATTCACTGCTTTTATTGTTATTAGTAGTATTGATGTCATTTTATTTGAAATTCTTATTGGTATACTGTAGAAAAAATGAAGTAATTAATTCAATTGATATTATTAAGAAATAATATTTTCAACAGAAGAGAAGTGTATCATAGTTGAAAAGGTGGGTGAAAATTCCAGATTTTACTTGGAAATATCAGTGTAAACACATACCTTTTTTGAAATTTAATATTTCTTGCCACAACAATCCAACTCAATGAACACCACTGCTAAGTCGCTTCAGTCGTGTTCGACTCTGTGCGACCCCATGGACAGCAGCCCACCAGGCTCCCCCGTCCCTGGGATTCTCCAGGCAAGAACACTGGAGTGGGTTGTCATTTCCTCCTCCAATGCATGAAAGTCAAAAGTGAAAGTGAAGTCTCTCAGTCGTGTCCGACTCTTAGCGACCCCATGGACTGCAGCCCACCAGATTCCTCCATCCATGGGATTTTCCAGGCAAGAGTACTGGAGTGGGGTGCCATTGCCTTCTCCGAGTGGGGTGCCGTTGCCTTCTCTGCAATGAGCACCTCTGATGATCAAATTTTAGTCTCAAAATACTATTTCCCAATAAAAAGAACCATGACTCCTTCAAGAAGTAGCTGATTCCAGACTTTGGCAAAAGAAAGATAAAAACATACTTTGGACATTTTTTGACCTCAAACAAAAAACAATCAGACAAATGATGGAAAAGACATGTTTATTGAAGTATTTATGGATCTTGGATTTAGAATTTAAGCATCTAAGATTTGCTTTAAAATATTTAGTAAGCCAGAAAAAAGAAAAGGGTGGGAGAGAAGAAATATATAACTGTGAAAATGTTGATAATTATCGATGCTAGGTGTGGTGAATTTGTATTGAGTCCCTTTGGCTAAGATAAGACTGTGTCTTCCAGAATTCCCTCGTCTGCATAGTTGTGGGCTTGTGTGAGCCCGAAGAATCATTGTGCGGGGGACTTGGGAGGCAGAGGCAAGCAGGACCAGGAAGGTCACTGCAGCTGACCATGTGCAGCTGCACACGTCTGTTGTCCCTGATCCCTCGGCTCACCTTGTTGGCGTGGTGACAAACGGCCCCTCCTGCAGCAGCCCCAGCTCCTGCCAGAGCCTCCTTTTGGCATCGTCAGTCCTGCCTGAGGTGCATAGTTAGCTCCATGAGAAGCGTGAGAGCTTCTCCTTTTTGAAGAGGGAGGCTTGGAGGTCATACGACCGATGCGGTTTCCATTGTGTTCTCTCAGCCTTCCCAGGCTCCAGATTCCACTGCCTCCTTCACTTTTCACCCATTTTTTGTTCCCAAGTGCCTGTTGTTCCCTCTTCAGCCCCCAGCACCACAGGCACTAGTAAAAATCATTCTTAGTGTGGCGACCATTAGAAGTACCATAGGAATTTTATGAGTCCAGCTTTTTATATCACCATATTCTGAGGGTTATTCATTGAGGGTGAGGATAAAAGATTATAGGGAATTTCAACCTCTCTATGTGATCTGTGTTAAAAATCTATTGGAAGGAAAATCTATACAAGAGACACTTGATTTTGAAGTTAAATTATTTATGTAATTCAGGGCAGGAGATTACATACAACTTTTCAAAATGTTTTTATAGTTTTAAAATACAACATCTGTTATTGAGTATGGCATTGTCGTGGTACTCATTTGTAAAAGACATCATTTAAACATATCAAAATGAGATTTCATCATATACTTTTCTCTGCAAAAACATCTGAAAGATGCTGTATAGAAGCATCTCACAAATTACTCATGACTTAATTGTGTTCCTGCATGCTAAGTCGCTTTAGTCATGTCCAACTCTGTGTGACCTTATGGACTGTAGCCCACAAGGCTCCTCTGTCCATAGGATTCTCCAGACAAGAATACTGGAGTGGGTTGCCATGCCTTCCTCCAGGGAATCTTCCTCACTCAGGGATCAAACCCAGGTCTCTTACATCTCTTATGGTAGGTGGGTTCTCTATCAGCAGTGCCAACCCTGAGTTCCTTCTCAGAAAGGAACTGATCTAATATTTATATTTTTTGCTTAATGACAAAATGTAAATTAATACAAAAATCATTTTAACCTATATTTTCAATTTCAAAGAAATATTGCAACATAGATTAAATTTCATATTTTTGTCCATGTGAGAATCTGTTACTTAATCCAAAGCATGTACTACAGTAGCTGAGTTTAATTTTCTTTGGCCTCCACTCCATTTTATTATTATTTTTACCTTTGCTTCTTTCAAACCCTTATCAGTCATATCCACTCCTATTAACTCTTCACTGTAAATCATTTTGAAGTGCTACTATAAGTGGTTTTAAAGACAGGATATTAAAAAATGGCCTCTCAAAATATTTCTTGGATAGAAAAGCTATTTTTAGAAAAGCTATTTTAGGGCCACAATTTTTCACTACGTTGGGTACAACAAAGTAGCTTACTGGATACCAAAATATCATGTGTTATCTCTAGAACTGAAGCAGTCTTACAAATATATAGTTATTTGCTGAATTTTTCAAGAGAAAGTAATGGGAAATTTTTGTAATTCCAATTAGTGTAAGTTTGACAAACTTCATTTGCAAGGATGTAAATACAGTTTAGAGGTTAAATATGAAGGAATAATGTTGCTGTATCAAACATTTCTTGAATTCTTGACCTCCTTGGATGTATTACTTCTCATTTCTCGTATTGGCATTATCTTCAATTTGAAATGAAATAGAGACTATGAAAACAATAAACTTGCAGGAGAAAAAAGGAATGCAAAAGACTGTCAGAGCTTGAATGGGTCTCCATTGTGATGATAACAGCTAAAGATGACAGTTCTGACATGATTGAGTTTAGCCAGATATATTCAAGGCTGTTGGTCTAACCTGTGAGAAATTGGAAGTTACTTCACACTGGACCTAAAACACTTACAATGTAATGTCTTGCGTAATCATCACTTTGATGAAGACAGTGACCTTTCTGCTGCTGTTTAGTCACTCGTGTTTAGTCATGTCTTAATCTTTGTGACCCCACGGGCCATGGCCCACCAGGCTCCTCTGTCCATGGACTTCTCCAGGCAAGAATACTGGAGTGGGTTGCTATTCCCTTCTCAAGGGGTCTTCCTGACCTGGGGATCCAACCCAGTTCTCCTGCATTACAGGCAGGTTCTTTACCACTGAGACACCAGGGAAGCCCAATAGCCTTTCTAGTAGATGTGAAAGTACCTGTTTTTGTTCATTATTTCTTAAATGTCTGTGCCTAGTATCAGCAATGCTGGAGACTCTGGGGCCCAAAGAGTCAGAGGGCTAGTAAACTCACTGTGAGTGCTTTTTGTTTCTAATATGTCCTGGTTAAAAATAAGCTGAATCAGAATTTTGACTTAGGAAATAGTTGACTATTCTGAATGATGTGAAATCTCAAGTCTCAACTGTTTAATAAGAATTTGTGTTTTCTCAGTTACATTTCTGCATATAAGAAGCCTGATAACACAGTGGCTGCTGCTGCTAAGTCACTTCAGTCGTGTCCAACTCTGTGCGACCCCATAGACGGCAGACAACCATTATTTTCTGACAGCATTCAGATCATTTTATCTTTTTGTCTTGTTTTTCTTCCCTGTGTTTCCCTTCCTCTACTGCTGATGGGTAGCTTGGGAATGGGAAAACACATCGATAGCTCTATTCTGCACTGGTAAAGTTCTAGGGAATTCTGAACAAATTGAACAAAAACTGAACAAAAACTGAACATCTGAACAAAAACTGAACATCTGAACAAAAACAAAAACACCTGAACAAAAACTCAGTACATCAAGCAAAACTTATTGTGTAACTCATAGCATATTAAATGATGCATAATTTGCTAATATTTTTCTTAACTTGGTCAAAATTTCACCAGCAGAGCCTGAAGTGTTGAAACACTTAATGGCAGAAAATGAGACGCTAGACGTTTCAAATGTAATAATTTCTTTAGGTCTGGAATCACCACTATATATTATGAAATAACACCCCTCACATATCAAAACTAGATAGCAAGCCCATAAATGGCAGCACTATGTTAATTATGGGGCTTCCCACGAGGCTCAGCAATAAACAATCCACATGCCAATGTAGGAGGCACAGGTTTGATCCTTGGATTGGGAGAATCCCCTGGGGAAGGAAATGGCAACGCACTACCCTGTTCTTGCCTGGGAGATTCCACGGACAGAGGACCCTGTGGCCTACAGTCCACGGGGTTGCAAAAAGCTGGATGCCACTTTGTGGCTAAACAACAGCAACGTTAATTATATTACGTTTAAGATATTTCATGTAATAAATGCAAAATAATTTGTGTTAAAAGAATTTTATATTTGAGTCGGACATGACTGAGCGACTGAACTGACTGAACTGATACTGAGTACTAATGTGTTTAAGATATACACATCAACATATATATAAGTGGAATTTTTTTCTAACTTAGGTAGAGTTTATGACACTTAAAAAATCCTTAGCTCAGATTAGATCCAAATATTTGGATGTGAATATTTTCTGGGAGATAAGAGGCAAGCACTGGTTGTTTCCTGAGTCCTGACGAAAGCAGTGTTTGGATTTCACAGGCTCTGGCAATGTGGCCTTGAGGACTTAGGGACTAAGTGATCACAGGGTCATATTTATGGCAGTGCACACTTGTGGAGCACTGCCATGCTGCTCTGTGCTCTGGGTGTCAGTCATTGTCCACTCTCTGTGGCCCCAGGGACTATAGCCCGCCAGGCTCCTCTGTCCATGGGATTTTCCAGTCAAGACCAGTGGAGTGCATTGCCATCTCCTACTCCAGAGGATCTTCGCAAGCCAGGATGTGAACCTGTGTCTCCTGCATTTCCTGCATTGGCAGGCAGATTCTTAACCACTGAGCCACCTGGGAAGCCCAGACTACCATATGTGTGAGTTAGATGATTCTGAAAATTCAGTCAGTTCAGTTCAGTTCAGTCGCTCAGTCGTGTCTCAAAGAGACACAACCCCATGAACCGCAGCATGCCAGGCCTCCCTGTCCATCACCAGCTCCCGGAGTCCACACAAACCCATGTCCATCGAGTCGATGATGCCATCCAGCCATCTCATCCTCTGTCATCCCCTTCTCCTCTTGCCCTCAATCCCTCCCAGCATCAGGGTCTTTTCCAACGAGTCAGCTCTTCTCATCCGGTGGCCAAAGTATTGGAGTTTCAGCTTCAGCATCAGTCCTTCCAATGAACACCCAGAACTGATCTCCTTTAGGATGGACTGGTTGGATCTCCTTGAAATTGAATTAATAATTATCTAACACTTGCTACATCTTTTACTTTATTGTAGGTGCTTTACACCTGAAGAGTTTATGCATAGTAAGGTTGAATGAAGTTCAATAAATAGCATCTGGCAGAGACTTATGGGCAGAGAGTCAGAAGATACCTACAAGCCTGGTTCTCTGGCCATCCTGTGGAGTGGCTCAGAGAGACACTATTGCTCTTTCCTTCTTTAAGGAATGCAAAAGGTCGGCCTTATAGTTGGAGGGGTCACTCCTTTGGGAATGGATACCATGCAGTCAGAACTAAGGTCCCAAACACCCCAGGGGCTACTGGAAATGACAGCTGTGCAACATTTGGACACCTTGAGAAAGATGAGATCATACACAGTTCCTGCTGCTGAGGGGAGGAGAAGCCACTAGGCCCAGATAGCAAACTGGGAAGAGCCCTTGGGTCATTCAGAATTCAAAGGCAATCTTGCTTCTCCCACAGTGACATTGATTAATTACCAGGCACTTTCCGATGTGCTCTGAATATATTATCTCATGTAATACTGATGTCAGCCTTGTGAAGTATTGGTACTCTTATTGTCATTTTTCATTCTAGCCAACTGAAGCACAGAGTACTTTGGTTTTGTATTATACTGTATAATACTGTTTGCCAGAACTGGACATATTATAAATTGAGGTATGAGAAGGCTGAATATAAAGACAACAGGCATAGGGTTTGAGGTCTTAGTTTAGACCAGTGACTTCAGAAAAGGAGACATATCAATGAATTTTATAGATATGGTAGAAGTTAATTTTCTCAACACCACACAGCATGCAGGTGGCGTAAACACTAGGACTAAGTCAGATGAATAAAGCACTCACTCTGGTTGCCAAATTTAAGAGGCTCCAAACAACTCAGTAGTTAAGATGCCAGTATTTTAATACATCTCTAATATTTAAAAACTAATGCAAAAATTTGGGATGAACAAAATTGTAAATAAAGACAGAAGCATTATTACTGATTTTTCCTTTTGTCTCTGTCTTCATTATTGCACAGTTTAGCACTAGATAGGAGAGCTGAACTTGAACACTATCATTCTGAACTCAGAGCCCATGCTTGTAAATGTTGTCATTTGCTGATGCTTCTCAAGATTTGAAAGATAGAGAAGAGCCAATTATATGTAAGACTGATGGTCAAAGATAATGATGAAACCACAAACTTTGTTCTTTAGGAGTAAGGCAGAGAAGATGACTAATTTAATTTCCTGTGTATGTTCTCATTTAGAAATGAAGTATCAATATAGTTTGGCTTCAAAGACACTGGATGAATAAAAATCTTATTTAACTTAAAACCTTTCTTTGACTCTCTTGCATCTCTTGGCACTCTTTTATCAGTGCCAAGAATCCAATTACTGATTATAAGGAGCTTTGCATTCAGTGGTATGTTTTTCTGTAAGAAACATAAGAGACAATTAAGAGTGAGTTGAATATTGAGAAACATTTCTTATCTCATATAACAGAAGCTCAGGAAGTATTCCAGGGTCTCAGTGCTTTAGCAATGTCTTGCTGAGATGTTGGATGAAATACATCATACTCTGGAACCAGTTTTGAATTCACATCTTTGTTTGTTTTTTTGGTAGCAGTATTGTGTAGTAGTTGAGTCATGATCTGGAGAGAGCAAAATCTGGTTCCATTACTGACTAGCTATGTAGCCTTAGGCATCTTATTTACATTTCCTCTGTCTCAATTTTGTCTTTAAAATAGAGATGCCTACCTCACTGAGTTTTTGAAAGGAAAACGTGAGTTAATATACATTTAAGTTCTTACTGACAGGTAATATACACCCTAAAAGTGTTGGCTACTACCATTTTTATGATGATATTTTTTATAGTGTATGTAATTTAACTCATGGGAACATGAGAGGTAGGAAAGTATGATTAAAAAAGAAGGCATCTATAAAAGGTTTAGTTGCATTGTATAATATTATTCCCACTGATGTAATTTGGATGTGATGTCTGAGAGAGGAAATCAGAATTAACATGAGGACTGCTATCTTTTTTGAGATATATCTATCCCTATATGTTTTTAAAGTTGTTGTTCATTTGACTGGAAATCAGAAGCTGGTCTCAAGCCAGCATTTTTTTAATAAAAATAACGCAGTTTGATGATTTTAGAACCATACAATATGCATGTCTGCAAAGTATACATATATATATATAGAGAGAGAGAGATACAGTGCATTTAAGCATAAGGATAATTAAACTATCTATTTTGTTGGATTTTATTGTTAAGTTCCTCAGTGAACACTTAGAAAGAAGAGGAATGGGGAAATGGTCTCAATCTATTCAAATCATAAAAATCCCATTTGCAATATTCTTCCATTAGATATAAAATATACTGCTGCTAAAAATGCCTTTAATGGTGCCAGGACAATCCAGTTTCTTACATATAGTTCTTTTAAAATTCTCAATTGCAATTATAAAATTCCATTTCCTTTCTCTAAGGTTTAGTCTCACCTTTCAGACTACCATATCTTATTCACATGAAACTCTCCAGAATGCAGTGAAATAAGGTCCGAAGAGTAAAGTTATACTGTCACTGATTCATGGAGGTACATTTCCTTGGGACCAGTTGTAACTTGGCATCCCTGTGATGGGCTGTGAATCCTCTGAAACAGAACATAAAATTAAAATTTTGCTCAGAAATCTCCTCTCTCATATTATTTCCCCTCTCTATGGGATCTTACCCATCAGCATAAAAATAGAATATTCTTCCCTCTTGAACAATACAAACAATGGAAACCCCACTATGGTTCCAGTCCTTCAACTATTGCCCAATCTCTGTCATTTACTTTACAGTAAAATATATTTATTATCTGTAAGTTCTTCCCATTTGGTCTTGAATGTATTTCACTGAAATTGCCCTTTGAAGGTTGCCAGTGACATCCTCATCATTAAGTCTAAAGTTCTATTCTAAGTCTTTGTCTTTCTTGACTTATCAGCAACATTTGCCAACTGCTCACTTTATCCTCACTGAAACAATTTCTTGACTTGATCTCTAGTACATTATACTTTCTGTTTTTCTTTCTTCTCAATTAATCTGTCTCTGTGTGTCTCTTTGTCTCTGTCTGTCTCTCATCTCTCCTTCTCATAATTCATTGATGATTTTTCCTCATCTCTCTGATTTGCCTATCTTCTAAATGTTGGACTGTTCCTAGTTCCACTTCCTTAGTGATCACATGGCTTTGAGTTCTTTCTAGTCTCTGTTGAACTTCCAAGTTTCCATCTTCAACTAGAACTTCATTTTTGTAGATCATATTAAACTACACAAATGTCTACATCTCTACCTAAAGACCAGTCGACAACTCAAATTTAACAAGTTTAAAAATTAGCTACTTAAATACTCTGCCCAACAAACCCTGTTTCTCTCTGCTAAGTTGCTTCAGTCGTGTCCGACTCTGTGCGACCCTATGGACAGCAGCCCACTAGGCTCCTCTGTCCCTGGGATTCTCCAGTTCTCCCCATTTCGGTAAATAGTAGTTCCATTCTTCCAGTTTCTCAATCCAAAAGCCTTGAAGTTATTCCATACCTCTCTCTTTCTCTCACATCCAGCAGCCCATACTGTCAGTCTGTGCCATCAATTCTGTCTTTTAAGTACATTCAGAATCCAATCACACCTCATCACACACAGTTATCACCTTCTGTATGGGTGATATAGAGATCACCATCTTCTTCCTCTTGGATTATAGATCGTTTCACTTGGCTCCTTACTTATCTTCCTGTTTCCAACCTGGCATTCTTTCAATCCTCAATGTGGCAAATGAAGTTATATAAATCAAATCACTTTTTCCTCTGCTCAAACCTTCCAATGATTTCCTATCTTAATCAGAGTAAAAGCTTCATTTTGGCATACTTAACCTTTAGATAGTATAAAATGTTGATATAATTCTAGTCTCTTAAGATATCAAAGGAAGAGAATCCCTGAAAACTTAAGTAGTTTTTTAAATTAAGAAAAAACATAAATCTAAAAGTTAATTACAGATTGTTGAAAAATCAGATGCAACTCAGACCATATTTCTGGCTAGATCACATTTTCAATCAGATCTTAAAGGCTACCCTTACTCCTTCCGAGCAATTTTCATGTAGCTAGAATGAGAATAACAACATGTTGGAAACCTGTAATATGTCTATTTACTTGCTTGCATTTTTATTATTTAATCTTTCATTTTACAAACAGTTTATACCCCCTTAGGATATAAGAAAGGGAAGATTTACAGACTTCAGTTTTTTCCTAATACTATCCACTGAAGTTACTAGAAGTTCAAATGCTTTTTTTTTATTTTAGGTACTGGGATATCTAACAAAGATAAAACAATTGAATCTAGCTGGAATTTGATATGATTACCACCTTGACGATTCTAGATATTTCCTGATGTATCACAAATCATAATAAATGGACCTCTCAGTTTTACTTTAGTCACAGCTATCTTAGTCAACTCAGAAATTACTGTTTGTCTAAAAATTTACAGAGGCATTTTTCCCTGATGCTTTCCAGTACAATATAGACCAACAATGATTTCTTCTGTTCCAGAACATCTGTAACTCAGGATTGCTACAATTTGGATAACATAATACACATTACTTTAATTTATTCTTAATTTTTCCCTGTGCTGAATGCTTACTTGGATTGTAAACTTCTCAAGGGTAACCCTACAGTGTTTGGTACCAGATGTACCCAATAACTTCTCTTTTTAATTGAACACACATGTATACTACCACAAAAATTAATTTCTCTTTATGAGCAAAAGAACTATTGCCAAGCAATATTTAAATTAATGAAATTGACATATTTATTGTGTTAAAAGAATAAATCAGGAAAAGCAGCTTTTCTTGGTTTCTTTGGGAATATTTGCAAAGCTTTTCTTTGTTTTTAATTACTTTTAGCAAGCTCTATTTCCAAGATTGGCTCAGATCCTCTAAAACTTGTACATGATGCTGTGGAGGAAACCACGGACTGGGTCTATGGCTTCTTTTCTTTGCTGTCTGACATCATCTCATCCGAGGGTGATGAAGAAGATGATGATGATGGAGAGGAGGACACTGATAAAGGTACAAAGAGCACAGAGACATCCAACTGCTGGGACTGCTATTTGATATGTATAATAATAGTTAGCTTAAGTTTCTGCACAAATGTGCACTTAGATCAAGCTAAACCAAAATGAACACATTTATGAGTGCAAACAGCCTATCAACAGGCTGCCAAACTCAGTAAATTGGTCTTTATATGGCTTTCAACTTATAGATTATCTGCCATTATGGCAAAGATGTCAAAATTAAATGCTATATTAGAGTAGTACAGAGAGATTTATTAAGCAAACCACAATAGAAAACCACAATAGAAACTCACATTTATATGCTTTTTCAGGAAAGAAATAGTTACTATTTCCCAAGTTTGAAATAACAATAGTAAGACTAAATATACATACATATATATATATATATATATATGTTATACATATAATTTGTATTCATAAATAGCAGAAAGCAATCCTACTAAAATCACGATGAAAGTAAATTGATTGAAACAAATGGAGGTAAATGTCACAGCAATTATGCAACTAACCTATTTACTCTCTGTTATATATGAATGAACAAAAGGAAATAACAAACTTAAACCACATGTAAACTTCTGTTGAGTGGATGTGAAAAGAACAAGCATTGTGATTCTGCCTTTTAGATGACATTTTTAAGATCAGCTTTGCTCATCAGAACTTACGTATTCAGCCTTGACTACCAGGAAAGCTCTTATTATTTTAGCCCTTTCTATGACTTTGTCTAAATTTGTATTTGTTTGGCCTCTGTCAGAGGTTGAGATGAACAGCAGAGAACTGAAATGAACATGATATACAAACCATAATGTATAATTTGGATAACTGCCACAATTTTATTGAACTCATAAAAGTGAAACTATCTTAAATAAATGTACATAGGCAAAGTTTATATTAAAGCTTGGAATTTGGAAGGCAAAGTAATATATAGATTACTATTATCAAAATTAATAGATGTTTTATAAAAGAATGAACAAAAGAAAATGGGAAAATTGAGAGGCAATTTTATGCTCTGCTGAAAGTTTTTCTAATTTACTGTTTTTGTCTTCATTTAGGAGAAATAGAGGAGCCTCCCTTGAAAAAAAAAGGTTAGTTGTTTCACCTCTGCAAAAAAAGTATTTTTTATGGTAATGTTGATTTTTACCATGACTCAAATAGATTTTACTTTGTTGTGGACTTAATTTGTTTTTTTTTTCTTTTTCTTCAGTTATTATCAGTATTTTATTCAATTTTAGAGGATGACTGTTGGACAATGTGGCTGATATAATGTGGAGGAGAATATCTTGGAGGCAGTATATATCATGTGTTCTCACAAAGCAATTGAGTCATCTGAGTGTGGTTTGATGTGGTTCACAGGGATCCCTTTAAGGAATAATCAAGGTCTTCAGTCACTGAATGGAATGGTCACAAATCCAAAAGATGGGAGCAATATGACTGGGAAAGGGAGTTAGAACCATGAAGAAAAAGACTCAGAGATTTTACAGGAAGGGGTAGGAATTATGTCTAGAAGGCAAAGTATATTATCCTGAGATTTATTTTGTATGAGAGAGAAGCATAGAAATCACTCTTAATGCAACTAGTTATTGGTCCACATAACTAATTGGAGAAGGCAATGGCACCCCACTCCAGTACTCTTGCCTGGTAAATCCCATGGACAGAGGAGCCTGGTAGGCTGCAGTCCATGGGGTCGCTAAGAGTCGGACACGACTGAGCGACTTCACTTTCACTTTTCACTTTCATGCATTGGAGAAGGAAATGGCAACCCACTCCAGTGTTCTTGCCTGGAGAATCCCAGGGACGGGGGAGCCTGGTGGGCTGCCATCTCTGGGATCGCACAGAGTTGAACATGACTGAAGCGACTTAGCAGCAGCAGCAGCAGCAACAGATCATGATCACCTCACTGTTTGGAATAAAATCTGCTTAGTGTATGTATGTTAATTTGGAAAATTTGAATTTATAACTTGTCCAATAAATGATAAATTAAGTAGTGAAACTCAAATGTGGGAATGCCATCTAGAAATGAAAGTGTTTATGAAGCTATTGAGAGGAGAAAGGATGGGTTTCCCTATTCACAAATCCATGATGAGAACCCAAGAACTCAGACTTTGTCATCAAATCTGGGTTTAGAGACTCTAGATTAGTTTATAAACTTCTTGGGATAAAAAGTAAAGTCTTTTTATAGCTGATCTCCATTGGATAGTGCACAGAACATAGTCAAAGTTTAATATAATGAGTTACTAATCATAGTATGGAAATTACAGTTTATGTATATATTTAGTCTATTTAGTTGTGGAAAAGAGGAGGATAAATATTTTCCTACTTATAAATTAAATTCTATGAGAGGCAGTGCAGAAGATGGTGGAGGAGTAGGACGGGGAGAACACTTTCTCCCCCACAAATTCATCAAAAGAACATTTAAACGCCGAGTAAATTCCACAAAACAACTTCTGAATGCCGGCAGAGGACATCAGGCACCCAGAAAAACAACCCATTGTCTTCGAAAGGAGGTAGGAAAAAATATAAAAGACAAAAAAGAGACAAAAGAGGGAGGGATGGAGCTCCGTCCCAGGAAGGGAGTCTTAAAAAGAGAGAAGTTTCCAAACACCAGGAAACATTCTCACTGCCGAGTCTGTGCCGAGCCTTGGAAGCACAGAGAGCAACATAACAGGGAGGAAAAATAAATAAACAATTAAAACCCACAGATTACGAGCCCTATGGTAACTCCCCCAGCGGAGAAGCAGCGCAGACGCTTGCATCCTCCATTAGCAAGTGGGGGCTTGGCAGGGAGGCTCGGCGCAGGCTGCATCACTTAGAGTAAGGATCTGGCCTGAATACCCCGAGCACTACCTGAGCGAAATAATTTGGGCTAGCAAACCAGACTGTGGGATATCTACCACTCGAAAAGCCAGGCCTAACCTAAGACACTGCCAGGCCCGCACATGGAACAAAGGACTATATAGAGATAGCCAGCTGCAGACCATCCCCCTTCAGTGACAGGCAGCCAGAGCCGGAAGGGGGCAATCACAGCCCCAGAGAGACATTATCTACAAAACTGTAAGCAGGATTCTTTGCTAACTAAAACTTCCTGGGGTTCTGGACAGTCAACATCTGCCTGAGAAGGTGCGCCAGTTGTACACCCAGATAACCGAGTGGCGGGGAGGCGATAAGTCGCAGCAATCGCGCTCACCAAACACCTTATCATTATATGTCTTGTCTTTCTTGTCTGAGCTGCTCGGACCTGGGAAGGGCACAAAACGCAGGCCCAACCGAGTCTGTACGTCTGAGGACTACCTGAGTGCCTGAACCTGAGCAGCTTACACCTAGGAGGTGCAGGCAGCCCAGGGCCAGCCACGGATGGTTTCTGGCAGAGCAATCTAGAGCCTGAGCAGCGTGGGCGGGGAGGCTACATGCGCCGTGAGCCGGGGCAGGCCCAGTGTGGCTGAGGCACTGCGAGCACACGCCAGTCTTATTTATTTGCAGTGTCCCTCCCTCCCCACAGCACGACTGAACAAGTGAGCCTTAAAAAAAAAAAAAAAAAGGTGTCCACCACTGTCCCCTTTGTATGAGGCTGGAAATCAGACACTGAAGAGACCAGCAAACAGAAGACGCTATAACAGAGGGAACCTCCTTGGAAGCGACGGGCAATAGATTAAAACCCCATGGTTAGTACCAACTACATAGGAAGGGGCCTGTAGATCTTGAGAAATATAAGCCAGAACAAGGAACTAGCTGAAAATGAACTGAACCCACAATACCCACAACAACATCAGAGAAAGTCCTATATATATTTTTACTATTTTTACGATCATTCTTTCTTTCTTTTTTTTTAATTTTTAAAAAAATTTTAAGTCCTCTATTACTCCTTTAATTTTCACTTTTATAACCTGCTATTACTTTGCAAAAAAAAAAAAAAAAAGACTTTTTCTTTTAAAAAACCAATCTTCATATATATATATTTTTATAACTTTTGTGACCTTGTTTTTTTTTTTTTTTCTTCTTTTCTTTAACATTGTATTTTTGAAATTCCAAACTCTGCTCTAGTTTTTTAATTTTAGCTTTTTGGTATTTGTTATCAATTTTATATCTATATATTTTTTTTATAACTTTTGTGACTTTTTTTTTTCTTTCTCTCTTTGTTTCTCTTCATCTTTTCTTTAACATTGTATTCCTGAAATTCCAAACTCTACTCTAGATTTTTAATTTATGCTTTTTGGTATTTGTTATCAATTTTGTACCTATATCTTCTTTATAATTTTTGTGACTTTGTTTGTTTTTGCTTTTATTTTTTTCTCTTTTTCTTCTTCTTTTCTTTAACATGGTATTTTTGAAATTCCAAACTCTACTCTAGATTTTTTAACTTTTACTTTTTGGTATTTGTTATCAATTTTGTACCTATATTTTCTTTATAATTTTTGTGACTTTTTTTTTCTTTTTCTTTTTCTCTGTTTCTTTTCCTTGTCTTTTCTTTAACATTGTATTTTTGAAATTCCAAACTCTACTCTAGATTTTTAATTTTTGCTTTTAGATATTTGTTACCAATTTTGTACGTTTAAGAACCCAATCTTCAGTACCCATTTTTTACTAGGGAGTGAGATTACTGGCTTGACTGCTCTCTCCCCCTTCAGACTCTCATTTTTTTCCACCAGGTCGCCTGTGTCTCCTCCCTAACCCTCCTCTACTCTACCCAACTCTGTGAATATCTGTGTGTTCCAGATGGTGGAGAATACTTAGAGAACTGAATACTGGCTGGATCTGTCTCTCTCCTTTTCATTCCCTCCTTTTATCCTCCTGGCCACCTCTGTCTCCTTCCTTCCTCTTCTCTTCTCTGTATAATCTCTGAGCGGTCCAGTTGTGGAGTGCACATAAGGAACTGATTACTGGTTAGCCCGCTCTCTCCTCTATTGATTCTACCTCATCTCATTCGGGTCACCTCTAACTCCCTCCTCCCTCTTCTCTTCTCCATGTAACGCTGTGAACCTCTCTGGGTGACCCTCACAGTGGAGAAACTTTTCATCTTTAACCTAGATGTTTTATCAATGGTGCTGTATAGAAGAAGTTTTGAGACTACTGTAAAAAAAAGACTGATAACTGGAAGCAGGAGGCCTAAGTCCAAACCCTGACTCTAGGGAACATTAATTGACAGGAGCTCATCAAATGCCTCCATACCTACACTGAAACCAAACACCACACAAGGGCCAACAAGTTCCAGGGCAAGACATACCAAGCAAATTCTCCAGCAACACAGGAACACAGCCCTGAGCTCCAATATACAGGCTGCCCAAAGTCACCCCAAAACCATAGACATCTCATAACTCATTACTGGACACTTCATTGCACTCCAGAGAGAAGTAATCCAGCTCCACCCACCAGAACACTGACACAAGCTTCCCTAACTAAGAAACCTTGACAAGCCACCTGTACAAACCCACACACAGTGAGGAAATGCCACAATAAAGAGAATTCCACAAACTGCCAGAATACAGAAAGGACACCCCAAACTCAGCAATTTAAACAAGATGACGAGACAGAGGAATACCCAGCAGATAAAGGAACAGGATAAATGCCCACCAAACCAAACGAAAGAGGAAGAGATAGGGAATCTACCTGATAAAGAATTCCGAATAATGATAGTGAAATTGATCCAAAATCTTGAAATCAAAATGGAATCACAGATAAATAGCCTGGAGACAAGGATTGAGAAGATGCAAGAAAGGTTTAACAAGGACCTAGAAGAAATAAAAAAGAGTCAATATATAATGAATAATGCAATAAATGAGATCAAAAACACTCTGGAGGCAACAAATAGTAGAATAACAGAGGCAGAAGATAAGATTAGTGAATTAGAAGATAGAATGGTAAAAATAAATGAATCAGAGAGGAAAAAAGAAAAACGAATTAAAAGAAATGAGGACAATCTCAGAGACCTCCAGGACAATATTAAACGCTACAACATTTGAATCATAGGGGTCCCAGAAGAAGAAGACAAAAAGAAAGACCATGAGAAAATACTTGAGGAGATAATAGTTGAAAACTTCCCTAAAATGGGGAAGGAAATAATCACTCAAGTCCAAGAAACCCAGAGAGTCCCAAACAGGATAAACCCAAGGTGAAACACCCCAAGACACATATTAATCAAATTAACAAAGACCAAACACAAAGAACAAATATTAAAAGCAGCAAGGGAAAAACAACAAATAACACACAAGGGAATTCCCATAAGGATAACAACTGATCTTTCAATAGAAACTCTCCAAGCCAGGAAGGAATGGCAAGACATACTTAAAGTGATGAAAGAAAATAACCTACAGCCCAGATTATTGTACCCAGCAAGGATCTCATTCAAATATGCAGGAGAAATCAAAAGCTTTACAGACAAGCAAAAGCTGAGAGAATTCAGCACCACCAAACCAGCTCTCCAACAAATACTAAAGGATATTCTCTAGACAGGAAACACAAAAAGGGTGTATAAATTCAAACCCAAAACAATAAAGTAAATGGCAACGGGATCATACTTATCAACAATTACCTTAAACGTAAATGGGTTGAATGCCCCAACCCAAAGACAAAGACTGGCTGAATGGATACAAAAACAAGACCCCTACATATGTTGTCTACAAGAGACCCACCTCAAAACAGGGGACACATACAGACTGAAAGTGAAGGGCTGGAAAAAGATTTTCCATGCAAATAGGGACCAAAAGAAAGCAGGAGTAGCAATACTCATATCAGATAAAATAGACTTTAAAACAAAGGCTGTGAAAAGAGACAAAGAAGGTCACTACATAATGATCAAAGGATCAATCCAAGAAGAAGATATAACAATTATAAATATATATGCACCCAACACGGGAGCACCGCAGTATGTAAGACAAATGCTAACAAGTATGAAAGGAGAAATTAACAATAACACAATAATAGTGGGAGACTTTAATACCCCACTCACACCTATGGATAGATCAACTAAACAGAAAAGTAACAAAGAAACACAAACTTTAAACAATACAATAGACCAGTTAGACCTAATTGATATCTATAGGATATTTCATCCCAAAACAATGAATTTCACCTTTTTCTCAAGTGTACACGGAAACTTTTCCAGGATAGATCACATCCTGGGCCATAAATCTAGCCTTGGTAAATTCAGAAAAATTGAAATCATTCCAAGCATCTTTTCTGACCACAATGCAGTAAGATTAGATCTCAATTACAGGAGTAAAAATATTAAAAATTACAACATATGGAGGCTGAACAACACGCTGCTGAATAACCATCAAATCACAGAAGAAATCAAAAAAGAAATCAAAATTTGCATAGAAATGAATGAAAATGAAAACACAACAACTCAAAACCTGTGGGACACTGTAAAAGCAATCCTAAGGGGAAAGTTCATAGCACTACAGGCATACCTCAAGAAACAAGAAAAGTCAAATAAATAATCTAACTCTACACCTGAAGCAACTAGAAAAGGAAGAAATGAAGAACCCCAGGGTTAGTAGAAGAAAAGAAATCATAAAAATTAGAGCAGAAATAAATGCAAAAGAAACAAAAGAGACCATAGCAAAACTCAACAAAGCCAAAAGCTGGTTCTTTGAAAGAATAAATAAAATTGACAAACCATTAGCCAGACTCATCAAGAAACAAAGGGAGAAAAATCAAATCAATAAAATTAGAAATGAAAATGGAGAGATCACAACAGACAACACAGAAATACAAAGGATCATAAGAGACTACTATCAACAATTATATGCCAATAAAATGGACAACGTGGAAGAAATGGACAAATTCTTAGAAAAGTACAACTTTCCAAAACTCGACCAGGAAGAAATAGAAAATCTTAACAGACCCATCACAAGCACGGAAATTGAAACTGTAATCAGAAATCTTCCAGCAAACAAAAGCCCAGGTCCAGACGGCTTCACAGCTGAATTCTACCAAAAATTTAGAGAAGAGCTAACACCTATCCTACTCAAACTCTTCCAGAAAATTGCAGAGGAAGGTAAACTTCCAAACTCATTCTATGAGGCCACCATCACCCTAATACCAAAACCTGACAAAGATGCCACAGAAAAAGAAAACTACAGGCCAATATCACTGATGAACATAGATGCAAAAATCCTTAACAAAATCTAGCAATCAGAATCCAACAACACATTAAAAAGATCATACACCATGACCAAGTGGGCTTTATCCCAGGGATGCAAGGATTCTTCAATATCCGCAAATCAATCAATGTAATACACCACATTAACAAATTGAAAAATAAAAACCATATGATTATCTCAATAGATGCAGAGAAAGCCTTTGACAAAATTCAACATCCATTTATGATAAAAACTCTCCAGAAAGCAGGAATAGAAGGAACATACCTCAACATAATAAAAGCTATATATGACAAACCCACAGCAAACATTATCCCCAAGGGTGAAAAACTGAAAGCATTTCCTCTAAAGTCAGGAACAAGACAAGGGTGCCCACTTTCACCATTACTATTCAACATAGTTTTGGAAGTTTTGGCCACAGCAATCAGAGCAGAAAAAGAAATAAAAGGAATCCAAATTGGAAAAGAAGAAGTAAAACTCTCACTGTTTGCAGATGACATGATCCTCTACATAGAAAACCCTAAAGACTCCACCAGAAAATTACTAGAACTAGTTAATGAATATAGTAAAGTTGCAGGATATAAAATCAACACACAGAAATCCCTTGCATTCCTATATACTAATAATGAGAAAATAGAGAAATTAAGGAAACAATCCCATTCACCATTGCAACGAAAAGAATAAAATACTTAGGAATATATCTACCTAAAGAAACAAAAGACCTATATATAGAAACCTTAAAACACCGGTGAAAGAAATCAAAGAGGACACTAATAGATGGAGAAATATACCATGTTCATGGATTGGAAGAATCAATATAGTGAAAATGAGTATACTACCCAAAGCAATTTATAGATTCAATGCAATCCCTATCAAGATACCAACGGTATTCTTCACAGAGCTAGAACAAATAATTTCACAATTTGTATGGAAATACAAAAAACCTCGAATAGCCAAAGCTATCGAGAAAGAAGAATGGAACTGGAGGAATCAACCTGCCTGACTTCAAGCTCTACTACAAAGCCACAGTCATCAAGACAGTATGGTACTGGCACAAAGACAGAAATATAGATCAATGGAACAAAATAGAAAGCCCAGAGATAAATCCATGCACATATGGACACCTTATCTCTGACAAAGGAGGCAAGAATATACAATGGATTAAAGACAGTCTCTTTAACAAGTGGTGCTGGGAAAACTGGTCAACTACTTGTAAAAGAATGAAACTAGAGCACTTTCTAACACCATACACAAAAATAAACTCAAAATGGATTAAAGATCTCAACGTAAGACCAGAAACTATAAAACTCCTAGAGGAGAACATAGGCAAAACACTCTCTGACGTACATCACAGCAGGATCCTCTATGACCCACCGCCCAGAATATTGGAAATAAAAGCAAAAATAAACAAATGGAACCTAATTAAACTTAAACGCTTCTACACATCAAAGGAAACTATAAGCAAGGTGAAAAGACAGCCTTCAGAATGGGAGAAAAATAATAGCAAATGAAGCAACAGACAAACAACTAATCTCAAAAATATACAAGCAACTCCTACAGCTCAATTCCAGAAAAATAAATGACCCAGTCCAAAAATGGGCCAAAGAACTAAATAGACATTTCTCCAAAGAAGACATACAGATGGCTAACAAACACATGAAAAGATGCTCAACATCACTCATTGTCAGAGAAATGCAAATCAGAACCACTATGAGGTACCATTTCACACCAGTCAGAATGGCTGCGATCCAAAAGTCTACAAGCAATAAATGCTGGAGAGGGTGTGGAGAAAAGGGAACCCTCTTACACTGTTGGTGGGAACGCAAACTAGTATAGCCACTATGGAGAACAGTGTGGAGATTCCTTAAAAAACTGGAAATAGAACTGCCTTATGATCCAGCAATCCCACTGCTGGGCATACACACTGAGGAAACCAGAATTGAAAGAGACACGTGTACCCCAGTGTTCATCGCAGCACTATTTATAATAGCCAGGACATGGAAGCAACCTAGATGTCCATCAGCAGATGAATGGATAAGAAAGCTGTGGTACATATACACAATGGAATATTACTCAGCCATTACAAAGAATACATTTGAATCAGTTCTAATGAGGTGAATGAAACTGGAGCCTATTATACAGAGTGAAGTAAGCCAGAAAGGAAAACACCAATACAGTATACTAATGCATATATATGGAATTTAGAAAGATGCTAACAATAACCCTGTATACGAGACAGCAAAAGAGACACTGATGTATAGAACAGTCTTTTGGACTCTGTGGGAGAGGGAGAGGGTGGGATGATTTGGGAGAATGGCATTGAAATATGTATAATATCATATATGAAACGAGTCGCCAGTCCAGGTTCGATGCACGATACTGGATGCTTGCGGCTGGTGCACTGGGATGACCCAGAGGGATGGTATGGGGAGGGAGGAGGGGGGAGGGTTCAGGATGGGGAACACATGTATACCTGTGGCAGATTCATTTTGATATATGGCAAAACCAATACAATATTGTAAATTTAAATAAAATTAAATTAAAAAACAAAACAAAAACAGACAATGCAAGACTCTCTCTTTGTGACAAAAACCATGTTTCCACGATGACTTAAGTGGAATGTTTGAGAGTATTTGTTTCAGTGTTAATAAAGGAAATCAGTTATATTAAAAATAAATACATAAATAAAAATAAAAAATAAAATAAATAATAAATTCTATGAGAATATCATATAAGATCACATTCTTCATAAATCAATATCTAGTATTTAATATAGAATCAGTTCATTACTTTTGATTTGAAGTTCCTGGTGGGATTATTTTAAAATTAAGTTTTATAAAATGTTTACCATAAATGTCAAATGCACATAAAGCTGTGCATTGTTTCTTAAATTATTGCCTTGCTTTATCCAATCAACAGAGAAACTATTAAATAATTGTTTAGGATGCTTTTTTTAAGTGTCAGTAATGATCATTAGTTCAAACAGTCTTAAGGGATATGTATGTTTAAAACCATGTACACTAATGCCTTCAAGGATTACTAGAAAGAGAACTGACTAAAATCACCTGAATATATTTTCTTAATATTATTGTTCACAGAGTTACATGAGAAAATGGACATTTAGAGAAACATGTTATACACCCTACCTTGTTACAGAACCTATATAATAACGACCCTCAGTTGAAGTGGACCAAAGGAAATATATTTCACTACAATTAACATATTTTATTTAAAACTTTTTCTTTTGTAGAATATCATAGAAACAATGAGTTTTTAATCAGCATGTATTAATTTATAAAACATTTGTAATACATATTCTGCTTTTAAAAGCATATTTTTATATTATTATTTGGGGAGAGATTCTATGAGCTTATCTCTACCTTATGGATTATTTTATAAATTTCACATTTTAAAATTTTGTTTTAAGAATTTTTTAATTGTTTTTCTATAATCTAGAATTATATTCTCTAAAAATATTTGATTTTCACCTGTCTAAATGAGTATTAATCTTTTCATTAGTACTCTTTCCCATTCAGATAAATTGAATAATATTTAGCCATTTTATACTACCTAAATTATCAGGTTGTGGCATTATTTATTTAACTGTGTCTATGTGAAACATTTTGTTTATATGTGCTAAAAATGTTGGTTTCATTTGTCCAGTTCTAGCTATTTTTACCAAAATGAAAATTCAACCACCTTGTTATTTATGAGTGGAGTTTGCATTTCTAATTTGATAAGGAATAATTGTCCAGTCACATAATCTCAGGTTTATAGGATTGATTATTAAACAGGTTCTTAATATGGATGATGCTTTAGAATCTGCTCCTCTGTGGTTTATGTTGTTATATAGTGAACTCTGGGAGTTGGTGAGGGATAGGGAGGCCTGGCGTGCTGCAATTCATGGGGTCGCAAAGAGTCGGGCACGACTGAGCAACTGATCTGATCTGATCTGATCTGATCAGGATATTAAATGTAGTACCTCAATTCATTTCAGTTCAGTCACTCAGTCGTGTCCGATTCTTTGCGACCCCATGGACTGCAGCACACCAGGCTTCCCTGTTCATCACCAACTCCCAGAGCCTACTCAAACTCATGTCCATTGAGTTGGTAATGCCATCCAACCATCTCATCCTCTGTCATCCACTTCTCCTCCTGCCTTCAACCTAGTGTCTTTATATTCTTTACACATATTTATTTTTCAGCTTGTCAAAATTTTTAAATATTAAGTTCTATTGCCAAACACTCCAGGATGAGGATCAAAGGCACCGAATCATTATAAAATATATATTTTTATCATTTGATTACTTAAAACTTCTAACTACGAAAACTAATACCATTGTAAATCACATATTCTAGAACAATTCCATGCTGTGTATGGTGGGTGTGCTTTGTTTACCTGGAATCACCCTGTTCAGTAGTATTCTTCACAGCCGGGTAAACATGGACATGTTATCACCACATCTTCTAAGGGATAAATGAATGCCAGTAGCAGTAAAGGAATCAAATTAATGTGTATGCTTTCCTAAAACTGATCTGCCTGAGAACATCTCCAGAGTTATCAAATACTTATTCTATGTTACAAAATAAAGAAGTATCTTTCACCCATCATCAAATTGCTAGAATGCCAACCAAAGAGACCAGTAGGCTGTCCTGTCCTGTCTTGCATATATCCGCTAAAGGAGAGCGGTGGTGCTGATACTCAGGTTTTCTGTGTCATGATGGGATGGTGTGAAGTCAAAAACAAGGTAGAGTGGGATACAGGAGCAATGGAAAATTTCATTTCATGATTTTGCCTTTTATTTAGCTGAATAATGTGAAAGAATGCAATGCTCTTGAGGGAGAGTCCCTTGAGAACAAAACAAAAAGAATATCCATAGGAAATAAATACTGATAGCTAAAAATGTCTTTTAAAAATTTAAATGTAAGCAGTTCTTTTCAGTTATTTTCAATACTTGTTCCTAGGAAGTATGACTGCTTGGGAAAAAAAAGTGCTTTGAAACAACCAAAGCAGTTTGAGTTTAACACTGACTCTTTTAAATATAACTGGATATTTTCTAAGGCAACCAAACTGTTAAAGACGTGTTGAACAAACCCATGGATGTCAAATTTCTGTGATTCATTTCAGATTAATTCTGAATAATTGAAAAATAAATGTAAAGCCTAATTTATGTAATTATATTATGAAATATTTAATCTAATTGAAGTCAGACCTTATCATATTTTATTTAATGTAAAATGCTTAATATTTTGTGAAGGGCATGGCAACCTACTTCAGTGTTCTTGCCTGGAGAATCCCATAGACAGAGGAGCCTGGCAGGCTACAGTTAGTGGAATTGCAAGAGTCTGAGATGACTGAGCCACTAACATTTTCATTGACAAAAAATTAAATTATATACTATTTGCAGGACCAATTGACTATGTTTATGTTTATATATATATATATATATATATATATATATGAATGTATGTATATATATGTGGGCTTCCCTGGTGCCACGGTGGTAAAAAATTCACCTGCCAATGCAGGAGATACAGGGGATACAAGAGACATGGGTTCAATCCCTTGGTCGAGAAGATACCCTGGAGTAGGAAAAGGCAACCCATACCAGTATTCTTGCCTGGGAAATTCCATGGACAGAAGAGCCTGGCAGGCTACAGTCCAGGAGGTCACAGACAGTCAGACATGACTGAGCAACTGACCACATACACATACACACACACACACACACACACACACACACACATATACATATATATACATAATACATTATGTAACATTTATTCATTATAAGTATTTTCTGCCTCCTATAACAAAAAACTCACTAAATGCTAGTTGCTCAATAAATATATGTAAATATATGGATTTAATATATATTCTCTTTTGCCTATACATTTTTTTCATGATACCTAACAAAATTGTTGGAGTTATTTCTTTTATATTTAAAACTTTAAAAATTATTCCCTAAAGTGAAGCATCAGAATTTAGTATACTCCTCACATATATATTTCTGGAATATCAAACTTTCAAAAATACTCTTAGCTTTATAAACAGTTCAAAATTTTACCTGACATTAGTTCAAATAAAATAATGTACAGTAGAATAATGATTTGTCGTGTTGTATAGTTTATTGTAAAATGAACTTATTATATTAAATCCAAATAATTTAAACATTTTCATCTATTTTTAATAATTTATCTTCCAAGTATGTTACAAAATTTATCACTTTCAAAATAATTTCCTAAAAATACCTACTAAAATTGTTTTTGAACTGAAAAGGAAAATTATTTTTATTTTTGACAAGGAGTAAGTTTGATTTGTTCCATGTCCAGTTCTTTCTGTATGCTTCCAGATCTGCATACAGTTAGAACTGGACATGGAACAAATCAAACTTCAGTTCAGTTCACTCACTCAGTCATGTCCGACTTTTTGCGACCCCATGAATCGCAGCACGCCAGGCCTCCCTGTCCATCACCAACTCCAGAGTTCACTCAGACACACGTCCATCAAGTCAGTGATGCCATCCAGCCATCTCGTTCTCTGTCGTCCCCTTCTCCTCCTGCCCCCAATCCCTCCCAGCATCAGAGTCTTTTCCAATGAGTCAGCTCTTTGCATGAGGTGGCCAAAGTATTGGAGTTTCAGCTTTAGCATCATTCTTTCCAAAGAAATCCCAGGACTCCTTGTCAAAAAAACAAAACAAGAAATACAGACTGGTTCCAGATAGGAAAAGGAGTACATCAAGGCTGTATATTGTCACTCTGCTTATTTAACTTATATGCAGAGTACATCATGAGAAATGCTGGGCTGGAAGAAGCACAAGCTGGAATCAAGATTGCCAGGAGAAATATCAATAACCTCAGATATACAGATGACACCACCCTTATGGCAGAAAGTAAAGAACTAAGGAGCTTCTTGATGAAAGTGAAAGAGGAGAATGAAAAAGTTGGCTTAAAGCTCAACATTCAGAAAACGAAGATCATGGCATCCAATCCCATCACTTCATGGCAAATAGATGGGGAAACAATGGCAACAGTGGCTGACTTTTTTTTGCGAGGCGGGGCGGGGGGGGGGCTCCAAAATCACTGCAGATGGTGACTGCAGCCATGAAATTAAAAGACGCTTACTCCTTGCAAGGGAAGTTATGACCAACCTAGACAGCATATTAAAAAGCAGGGACATTACTTTGTCAACAAAGGTCCATCTAGTCAAGGCTATGGTTTTTCCAGTGGTCATGTATGGATGTGAGAATTGGACTATAAAGAAAGCTGAGCACTGAAGAATTGATGCTTTTGAACTGTGGTGTTGGAGAAGACTCTTGAGAGTCCCTTGAACTGCAAGGAGATCCAACCAGTCCATCCTAAAGATCAGTCCTGGGTGTTCATTGAAAGGACTGATGTTGAAGCTGAAATTTCAGTACTTGGCCACCTGATGGGAAGAGCTGACTCATTTGAAAAGCCCCTGATGCTGGGAAAGATTGAGGGCAGGAGGAGAAGGGGACAACAGAGGATGAGATGGTTGGATGGTATCACCGACTCAATGGATGTGGGTTTGGGTAGACTCCGGCAATTGGTGATGGACAGGAAGGCCTGGCGTACTGTGATTCATGGGGTCGCAAAGAGTCAGACATGACTGAGTAACTGAACTGAACTGAACTGAAGTTTGATTAGAGTAAGAAATTTGAAAACAAAGGCTGACTTTGCCCATTAGTTAACATAGCAAACATTTTCCATAAATTAAGTGAGCAGCAGCACCAAAGTTTAGATGAAATATACCTACAGCAGGAATTATATCTGAAACATAAAGCAATAGCACTTTTTCAAAAATCATTACAGTTTACAAATTTTATTGAGTTATAATTAACATACAATATTATGTTAATACAACATAGTGATTCATTGTTTTTATGCATTATGAAATCATCACTGCAGTAAAACCAGTTATTATTTGTTGCTGTACAGTCGTAACAATATTGACTATATTCCCTACGTGTACATTATATTCCTCTGATCATTTATTTTACATTAGAGGTTTGTACCTCTTAATCTCTTTCATCGATTTCATCTGGCCCTCACCCCGCCACCCCTTGTAGTCTTAAGCTTGTTCTATCTTTTGGAATCTAAAAAACAAACAAAACAAAGTAGAAACAACAAAAGACAAGTAATCCAGTTTAAAGAATGGGCAGAGGAGCTAAATAAATATTTTTAAAACAAAGTTTAAAATATGTGTCTATTTAGCATAGGCATCTTAGCATTTTTCTATTTCTTTTTCAAAAGTAAAATACTGGTTACTCTCAAACCTAATTGATTTTTCTTTCATATTTTTGAGATTGCATAAGCATTCATGAAAAGTATAATTTTTGTTGAGGATAAAGCTTTTTAACTTTTTTGTACTAACATGTCTAAGTACAACATAATGGATATATTTATCTCTTTTTACAGTTTATTTTTACTTAATTCTTAGTCTGTAATAAGTCTGTATATAATAATAATCATTACAGCATTTATGTTCCTTGAAATATGTGATTTTAGGAGACAATAATTGTCTTTTAACAAGAAACTACATCTTATAATGTCATTTCCTGACATTCAGCTTTAAAGATAAGGCAGAATACTTTTAGTCCTTCAGAACCATACATACCAGTTTTGGGGGGAAGGAAAAATTGGTCTTCAATTTTAGGGATATAGAGGCCGTATGAGATAAATCATCACCTGCCTTTAAAGAAAGAACCCAAATCCCCTCTATATGATGTTGAATTTCCTTTTTTCCCAACTGTTTGCTCTATGAACCAAGGAGCTGTCTTGAAGTTTGAACAGGACTCAAATATGAAGGCTGATATTCTGTGAGATTGTTCCTGATGCATGCCAATGGCAAAGAAAGAGGCTCTTCTTAGAGCAAAACAAATTACATCTCCTTATAATCGTGTTTTAAAGTTTCCGTAAAGCTCCTGGGGTTGAAAGAGTCCAGTAAATTTAAACTCAGTTCTTTCATTGTGTATTTTTCTCACTTTATTGAAATCTGCAATAGCTCTTTGCAGTCAGGGTGAATAAGAAAGAGCCAGGAAATTTGAGCATCATAAATATTCAAGACTCAGGATTAGGCCATTCAGAAGGTTGTATCACGTCATCAGGAGTAAGATAGATGGACACGTTTCTGTGCCAGAGATTTCAATGCATCAATCTTTGCTGGCAGCTTCGGTGCCTTACACCAGGCTGAACATAAAGTGTCTGAAAAATACTGTGCATGAAAAAAGGAGGGAGAATGGAAAGGTGACTAAACTTGTTAAAATTCATAGCCCCAGAATATTGGTTACCAGGTTGGCCCTAGTAACACTGTTAAGTATATACATTTATCTTTGGACTACTTATCTAAATAAGTCCAGATCAAAACTCAGCCCCATTACTGCACTACTGCATATTCCCCTTAGGCTGCAGAAGGAACTCAGTGCTTTATTTTCTGCTTGTCTTTCCCAATATTGATCAGTCCTGTGAGGACAGGAAGCAAAATCCATAGACAGACAGTGGGCCTGGAGATGGGATTAGAATGAAAAAGACTGAGGAGGCTGAGGTAAAGTGAGATCTAATGAATGATCCAGAGATTCACTTTGCTAGGGAGTTGCAGCTGTAGCAAATTGTGGACCCAGAAGAGCTCATTTCTACCAAGGCAAGCAAACTGGAACTAGAATGATGGATATAATACTAGTAACACTGGAGCTTAACAAGCTGGTGGAAGCAAAGGATTAAATTTTGGTGCCAACATCACAGAGAATAAAAAGGCTGAGACAACTCAGCTGTGGTCCAACCATTTTAAGTATTTCCTTTTGGAAATAAGATTGGATAAGTAATTTAAGAGTCTATGAGTGAGAATAAAATTCAAGATGCCAAGGGAATATTTCATGCAAAGATGGGCACAATAAAGGACAGAAATGGTAGGGACTTAGAAGCAGAAGATATTAAGAAGAGGTGGCAAGAATACACAGAAGAACTGTACAACAAAGATCTTCATGACCCAGATAACCACTATGGTGTGATCACCCACCTAGACCAGACATCCTGGAATGTGAAGTCAAGTGGGCCTTAGAAAGCATCACTACAAACAAAGCTAGTGGAGGTGATGGAATTCCAGTTGAGCTATTTCACATCCTAAAAGATGATGCTATAAAAGTGCTGCACTCAATATGTCAGCAAATCTGGAAAACTCAGGAGTGGGCACAGGAATGGTAAAGGTCAGTTTTCATACCAATCCCAAAGAAAGGCAATGACAAAGAATGTTCAAACAACCACACAAATGCACTCATCTCATATGCTAGCAAAGTAATGCTCAAAATTCTCCAAGTCAGGATTCAACAGTACATTAAACATGAAATCCAGATGTTCCAGTTGGTTTTAGAAAAGGCGGAGGAACCAGAGATCAAATTGCCAACATCCTTTGGATCATCGAGAAAGCAAGAAAGTGCCAGAAAAATATCTACTTCTGCTTTATTGACTATGCCAAAGCCTTTGACTGTATGGATCACAATAAACTGCGGAAAATTCTGAAAGAGATGGGAATACCAGACCACCTGACCTTCCTCCTAAGAAATCAATATGCAGGTCAAGAAGCAACAGTTAAAACAACATGGAACTACAGACTGGCTCCAAATCGGGAAAGGAGTCCATCAAGGCTGTATATTGTCACCCTGCTTATTTAACTTATATGCAGAGTACATCATATGAAATGCCAGGCTGGGTGAAACACAAGCTGGAATCAAGATTGCTGGGAGAAATATCAATAACCTCAGATATGCAGATGACACCACCCTTATGGCAGAAAGCGAAGAATTAAAGAGCCTCTTTATGAAAGTGAAAGAGTAGAGTGAAAATGGCTTAAAACTCAACATTCAGAAAACTAAAATCATGGCCTCTGGTCCCATCACTTCGTGGCAAATAGATGGGGAAATAATGGAAACAGTGAGAGACTTTGTTTTGGGGGATTCCAAAATCACTGCAGATGGTGACTGCAGCCATGAAATTAAAAGATGCTTGCTCCTTGGAAGAAAAGCTGTGACCAACCTAGACAGCATATTAAAAAGCAGAGACATACTTTGCCGAAAAAGGTTCATGTAGTCAAAGCTATGGTTTTTCCAGTAGTCGTGTATGAATGTGAGAGTTGGAATACAAAGAAAGATGAGCGCTGAAGAATTGATGCTTTTGAACTGTGGTGTTGGAGTCTCTTGGACTGCAAGGAGATCCAACCAGTTGATCCTAAAGGAAATCAGTCCTGAATATTCATTGGAAGGACAGATGCTGAGGATGAAACTCCAATGCTTTGCCCACCTGATGTGAGGAACAGACTCATTGGAAAAGACCCTGTTGCTCAGAAAGATTGAAGGGGACGACAGAGGATGAGACGGTTGGATGGCATCACCAAGTCCATGGACATGAGTTTGAGCAAGCTCCCGGAGTTTATGAAAGATAGGGAAGCCTGACGTGCTACAGCCCATGAGGTTGCAAAGAGTCAGACACAACTGAGCGACTGAACTGAACTGAGTTAGAGGGTGTTAGGTTTATATGTTTTCTAGATTCTTCTCTCTTCTGATTCTGCATGTTTCCTCTTTCAACATCATGAGACACTAAGGTGCTGCATTGAATTGCCAGCAGTTTGCTAAAAGTTTTACCTATTCCAGGTTATGTTTCTCCTTTTAGAAAGGTTTGTTGAAAAATGCAACAAATGATTTAAAAGAAGCAAAGCAGAAAAACCATCAGGGATTCTCAACTCTGCATCAGATTCAAATGCTGTCTTAATTAAACTTATATTTTCCACAAGAGACTTAAGCCCATTTCAGACTGACTTACTGGAAAAGGTTATTGGTTCAAGTGACTAAAATTTACAAAAGTAGAACTGGCTTTAGGGATGTCTGCTGCTGCTGTTGCTGCTACGTCGCTTTAGTCATGTCCGGCTCTGTGTGACCCCATAGATGGCAGCCCACCAGGCTCCCCCGTCCCTGGGATTCTTTAGGCAAGAATACTGGAGTGGGTTGCCATTTCCTTCTCCAATGCATGGAAATGAAAAGTAAAAGTGAAAGTGAAGTCATGTCTGACTCTTCGGGACCCCATGTACTGCAGCCTACCAGGCTCCTCTGTCCATGGGATTTTCCAGGCAAGAGTACTGGAGTGGGGTGCCATTACCTTCTACGTTAGGGATGTCTAGATACAGCTTTTTATATAGTGTTATTAGTAAATCTTTTCTTCTCATTTACTGATTCTGCTTTCCTTTGTCTGCTTTGTTTGCTTGATTCTCTGGCAACCTTTCCTGTCCTGGTTGCAATTATGGTTACCAGAAATTTGAGGCCAAAATTACTACTTTAACAACTCTAGAGAGGAGCCCGTGCTATTTCCTATCGGTTTCAGCAAAAGCAATGTAGTTGACTCATTGATCCATATTGAGTAACATACTCTTGTTACAAGCAATCAGGGAGTCAGGGATATGCAACAAGCACTTTATCAAGACCTAGGGAATAGACCCACTCTTGAAACTAAAAATTAGGTTTGTGTGTTTAGTCACTCAGTTGTGTTTGACTCTGCGAAAATCAGGTTTAGTATCACCCAAATACTTGTATTGATATTGGAAAAGGATTAGTTCCTAAGACTAAAAGAGGGTCACTGTTATAATAATTGATTCCATCAGGAAAGTTACAGCTGTCCAAAATACCTAATTTTTACTTTTATTTTTAATTTGAAATCCCAGATCACTTCCCACCTCAGAATTTCCAGAGTTTGAGTTGTATTTTTTAAATCTCCACAGTGTGCTTCTAATGCACACTCAGGTTGAGAACCATTGCAACCCAGTGATTAATTCTAAAAATAAGAGGTTTGGGGGATTCCCTGGTGATTGAGTGGTTAGAGCTTGCTGCTTTCACTGTCAGGGCCTGGATTCAATCCCTGCTTGGGGAACTAAGATCCTACAAGCCCTGAGGCAAAGCCAAAAAAAAAAAAAATTAAGAAGTTTTGGTAGCTTAGATGGTGAAGAATTTGCGTGCAATGCAGGAGACCTGGATCTGATCCATGGGTCTGGAAGATCCGCTGGAGAAGCAAATGGCTATCCACTCCAATATTCTTGCCTAGAAAATTCCATGGACAGAGGGGTCTGGCAGGCTACAGTCCATGGAGTTGAAAAGATTCGGGCGTGAATGAGCAACTAACATGCTTTGTGATACCAGTAAGGGAGACAGTTGAGGATAAGCGGATAACTGCATATTTTGTTTACACATAGTGACTGTTCTTATATATGAATTTGCTGTTAAGAAAATACTAAACCGTGAAGGATAAAATAAAAACTAATTCTATATCATTGTCACATTGACCTAGATCATTGAAATAACTCTTGATAATTGATGTTCATCAGCTGAACACATCAACATTTTTGAACATGACTGAGATAGCCTCTAATAAACACAACGAAGAGATGTTTGTGTTAGTTCCCTTTCTGCTATTAACCTACCTACTATGGTTAAGTTACTTAACCTCAGTGGTTCTCAGTTCTCACATCTACAAAACAAAGATGCTAGATTTACAGATGACCAGGTCCTTTCCAGCTATGATATTTTTTGATTCTATTGTTGAATTGTGCAGTCATATGTTAATAATTTTTCTATGAGTTTCAACTGGACTAGGACCTTTGACTCAAAATGTGCTTAATGGGACAGTAGTTTTAGCATCACCTGGGATTTAGGAATGCAGAACCAGTCTCCATCTAGACCAAATGAATCAGAATCTACATTTTAAGAAAATTCCCCAGGCAAAGGAATATCGGTTTAGACAGTAGGTTCTACTTCTGATGTGGTTCTGAAACTACTTCAGAGTTTATTTAAATTGGAGATTCCTAAAAGGTTTCTCACCATGAAAAACACATTACATTTGTTCTACAGCTAGGAATATGTTTTAAAATT
Organism: Bos indicus x Bos taurus; assembly: GCF_003369695.1. Classification (NCBI taxonomy): domain Eukaryota; kingdom Metazoa; phylum Chordata; class Mammalia; order Artiodactyla; family Bovidae; genus Bos; species Bos indicus x Bos taurus. Next base: position 27,921,949 of record NC_040084.1, read on the forward strand.
TCTCCAGATGAATCTGACATATAGCCACATTGATCTTGTCTAGTATATCATCAAATATGAAACACACATATGAACCGAGACAAAACCTCATCCAAATCTGTAAACTCCACCAGTAATTATCTTCAAAAAGGTATTATGTAATCATTTTCACCTCTGTCTGGTTTATAAACACATGGGAAATAGTTTCTCATTTTATTTTGTTGTTGTTCAGTCTTAAAGTCCTGCCTAACTCTTTGTGACCCCATTGCCTGAAGCACACCAGGCTTTTCTGTCCTCCACTATCTCTCAGAGTTTGCTCAGATTCATGTCTGTTGAGTTGGTGATGCTGACTACCTCATCTTCTGCCATTCCCTCTCCTTTTGCCTCTAGTCTACCCAGCATCAAGGTCTTTTCCAATGAGTAGGCGCTTCACATCAGGTGGCCAAAGTATTGGAGCTTCAGCATTGGAGGAACAGTCCTTCCAGTGAATATTCAGAGTTGATTTCCTTTAGAATTGACTGGTTTGATCTCCTTGTAGTACAAGAGACAAAAGAGTCTTATCCAGCACCACAATTCAGAAGCATTCATTCTCTGATGCTTAGTCTTCTTTATGGTCCAATTCTCACACTCATACCTGACTATTGGAAAAACCATAGCTCTGACTGTAAGAACATTTGTCAGCAAAGTGATCTCTGTGCTTTTTAATACACTGTCTAGGATTGTCATAGCTTTCCTTCCAAAGAGCAAGCATCTTTTAATTTCATAGTTACAGTCACTGTCCAGAGTGATCTTGGAGCCCAAGAAAATAAAATTTGTCACTGCTTCCACTTATTCCCCTTCTATTTTCTGTGAAGTGGTGGTACTGGATTCATGATCTTAACTTTTTTAATGTTGAGTTTTAAGCCAGCTTTTTCACTCTCTCTTTCACCCTCATCAGGAGGCTCTTTAGTTCCTCTTCATTTTTTGCCATAAGAGTGGTATCATCTGCATATCTGAGGTTGTTGATATTTTTCCCAGCAATCTTGATTCCAGTTTGTGATTCAGCTAGCCCTTCATTTCACATGATGCACTCTGCATATGAGTTAAATGAGCAGATTAACAATTAGATAGCCTTGTCATGCTCCTTTCCCAATTTGGAACCAGTCAGTTTTTCCATGTCCAGTTCTAGGTGTTGCTTCTTGACCCGCATACAGGTTTCTCAACACACAGGTAATGTGGTCTGGTACTCCTATCTCTTTAAGAATTTTCCTCAGTTTTCCTTTGACTGATCCACAAAGTCAAAGGCTTTTGCATTGTCAATGGAACAAATTTTTTTTGTTTTTTTTTTTTATTCCCTTGCTTTCTCTATGATCCAACAAATGTTGGCAACTTCATCTTTGGTTCCTCTTCCTTTTCTAAACCCAGCTTTACATCTGGATGTTCTCAGTTCACATACTGTTGGAGCCTAACTTGAAGGATTTTGAGCATTACCTTGCTAGCATGTGAAAGAGCACAATGGTTTGCTAGTTTGAACATTCTTTGGCATTGCCTTTCATTGGGACTGAAATGAAAACTGACCTTTTCCAGCCCTGTGAGCACTGCTGAGTTTTCCAAATTTTCTGTCTTTTTGAGAACAGTACTTTAACAGCATTGTCTTTTAGGATTTTAAATAGCTCAGCTGAAATTCCAGCAGCTCCACTAATTTTGCTCATAGTAATGCTTCCTAAGGCCCACTTGACTTCACACTCCAGGATGTCTGGCTCTAGGTGAATGAACACACTATCGTGGTTACCCAGGTATTAAGACCTTTTTTGTATAGCTGTGTATTCTTGCCACTTCTTCTTAATATCTTCTGCTTCTGTTAAGCCCTTACCAATTCTGTTCTTTATTGTGCCCATCCTTACATGAAATATTCCCTTGATATCTCCAGTTTTCATGAAGAGAACTCTAGTCTTTCCCATTCTATTGTTTTGCTCAATTTCTTTGCATTTTTCATTTAAGAAGGGCTTCTTATGTCTCCTTGCTATTCTCTGCAACTCTGAATTCAGTTGAGGGTATCTTTCCCTTGCCTTTTGCTTCTCTTCTTTCCTATTTGTAAAGCCTCTTCAGATAACCACTTTGCTTTGTTGAATTTCTTTTTCTTGGAGATGGCTTTGGTCACCACCTCCTGTACAGTGTTACCGACCTTGTTCCTAGTTCTTCACTTTCACTGCATAATCATAAGGGGTTTGATTTAGGTCATACCTGAATGGCCTAGGGATTTTCCCTACTTTTTTTCAATTTAAGCCTGAATTTTGCAATAAGAACCTCATGATCTGAGCCACAGTCAGCTTCAGGTTTTGTTTTTACTGACTATATACAGCTTCTCCATCTTCGGCTGCAAATAATATAATCAATCTGATTTAGGTATTGACCATTTGGTGATGTCCATGTATAGAGTCATCTCTTGTGTTGTTTGAGCAGGGTGTTTGCTATGACCAGCATATTCTCTTGACAAAACTGTGAGCCTTTGCCCTGATTCATTTTGTACTCCAAGGCCAAACTTGTCTGTTACTCCAGGTATCTCTTGACTTCCTAGTTTTGCATTCCAGTCTCCTGAGATGAAAAAGACATCTTGTTTGGTGTTACTTCTAGGTGGTCTTGTAGGTCTTCATGTGTGCCTACATGCTATGTCATTTCAGTCATGTCCAACTCTGCAACCCTATGGACTGTAGTGTGCCAGGCTCCTCTGTCCATGGGATTCTCCAGGCAAGAATGCTGGAGTGAGTTGCCATTCCCTTCTCCAGGGGATCTTCCTAACCCAGGGACCAAACCTGAGTCTCCTGCAGCTCCTGCATTGCAGGCAGATTCTTTCTTTACCACTGTGCCACTGGGGAAGCCCCTGTAGGTCTTCATAAAAGCTCAATTTCAGCTTCTTTGGCATCAGTGATTGCAGCATAGACTTGGATTACTGTGATGTTGAGTGGTTTGCCTTGGAAACGAAGTGAGGTCATTCTATCTTTTTTCAGATTGCACCCAAGTACTGCATTTTGGACTATGAGGGCTTCTCCATTTCTTCTAAGGGATTCTCGCCCACAATAGTATATATAATGGTCATCTGAATTAAATTCACCCATTCCTGTCCATTTTCACTCTTAAGACGTCAGTGTTCAATCTTGCCATCTCCTCCTTGACCACATCTAATTTACCTTGATTCACGAACCTAACATTCCAGGTTCCTATGCAATATTATTCTTTACAGCATCAGACCACTTTCACCACCAGACACATCCACAGCTGAGCATCGTTTCTGCTCGGCCCAACTGCTTCATTCTTTCTGGAGCTATTAGTAATTGCCCTCCGCTCTTCCCCAGTAGCATATTGGACACATTCTTACTTGGGAGTGCTCATCTTCTGATATCATGTATTTTTGTCTTTTTATAATGTTCATGGGGTTCTCTAGGCAAGAATACTACAGTGGGTTGCCATTTCCTGCTCTGCTGCTGCTACTGCTAAGTTGCTTCAGTTTTGTCCGACTCTGTGCGTCCTGCTCTAGTCGACCATATTTTGTCAGAACTCACCACTATGACCTGTCCATCTTGGCTGGCCCTGTATGGCATGGCTCATAGCTTCACTGAGTTATACAAGCTCTTTCATCATGACAAGGCTGTGATCCATGAAGGTGTTCTCATTTTATGAGTGGGGAAAATAAAATTTGCAGAGAAAAATAGGGAAAATACAAATCAGAGAGGAAAAATGAATTAACCAGAAATTACTGGGTTTTTGTGGAAAAGGAAATGGCAACTGACTCCAGTGTTCTTGCCTGGAGAATTCCATGGACAGAGAAGCCTGGCAAGCTACAGTCCATGGGGTCGCAAAGAGTCAGACATGACTGAGCAACACACACACACACACACACACACACACACACACTGGGCTTATGGAAAAAATGAGATTGGACACACACACACACACACACACATATATATATATATATATGTTTTGCCGTTTTTATAGGGGTCAATACTATGCAGTGCTAAGATTATTAGTTTTCTTGAAAAAGTTTTGCTTATTTTAGAAAATTTTGCCAAGTAATCAAACATTCAAACATATTAAAATATGGTTATATATGTTATATATATATGTGTATATATGTATGTATGGGCTTCAATAACCCTGAAGAAAACTGTCCTCAATATTTGCCTATCACAATACCTGGAATGTTTCCCTACTTATTCAAAAACACTAGATGCGTTAAGGAGGAGAAAGTATTCTTTTTCACCCTTTATTAATGGTTAGTAGTGTACTTTCCTCAAAATTTTTGTTTATCAGTGCACTATAAAATTATGAGACTCATTAAAATACAAATAGCTGCACATCATTTGGTATAATCATATAAAATACTGAGAATTCAGCAAAATATTCTCCTTTAGCATTCCTTAACTAGCCACTAAAGAGATAACTAAATTTGTTCAGTTATTTATTTGAACTTTTGTGTCCTAATAACAATTGGCAAAATCTGACAAGTGTAGATTCTATGTTCAAGTGAATAAATAATTTGAATTTTTAATATTGAAATAAAAATTATAAAAAGATATTTTATACTGTCTAGCACTTGTGAGATATATTGAGAAAACATCTTGACAAAAGGCATTATTTAAAATCCACAACCCTCAGAACAATTTAATAAACTGGGTTGTCATCGAAAAGAATTAGGATGGTTGCCTTGGTGACAGAGATTATCCTTTAAATTTCTTGAGTCTGTCATTTTAAAATCTTGAAGAGATAATATTTTTAATTTATTAACAGTATGTCATATAGAGAAAAAAATTGTGTGCTTTAAACTATCCATGTAAGACTTAAACAAATTTATAAACTGCTCAACAATAAACTGTGTTATGATTTAAGTAGATAATAACAATTTATAATAAGTAAAATACATGTAATATAACAAAATAATTCAGAAAGTCTTTACTGCAGTAAACTCATTCTTTGGACTTATTTAGGACAATCTATTTTTACTAATTCTGGTCCCATTGGTTGCTGCTGCTGTTGACCTTCCTATTTGTTTTTTGTACATTTGGCCTCTCTTCCTAAGTTAAATGTGAGAGTTAAGCTCAGAGAGTCTTGGGAAAATTGGTTAGTCTGTATTTAACACTGCACCCTGGGAGATGTAGAGCTTAGATAAATACATTTTGATAGAATTAAACAGCCTGAAGATGAAGAAAGATAACCAAACCAATGAAACAAATTATCATTTCTCATTGGGAGTTTTAAAGATTTTGGCTATTATGTGCTGCTTATTCCTGATGAGAACCAGAAAATTCACCATTATACATAGAAGTTCCACTTTGGGCCACCAGGAAGATCACTAAAATTTATATCTGTCCTCTCAGGTATCCAACAGAAATATATACAACAAATGCCAACATGTCACTATTCTACATATAAAATACTATAAATATGTAAGCAGTGTTATTACACAAAAGAATGCAGATTATCACTTAAATGCCATAATCACAAATAGGGAAAACTGAAATGAAATATTCCTTAACATGGAGACCAAAAGAAATAGAAATTTTTACCCCCTCCCTTCAAGTTAGATGGGATAGCATATCTCACTTTAAAACCTGTTTCAACTTTTTTTCTGTTAAAATGAAGATGATTTTAATTGTTAATATTTTATTATAGGTATAATTGTCAATTATATATGTCAGTTCATAGTTGATATCCTGCATGTAAGCATCTATGGATAATTTAAGGCAAAGTGTTAAAAACGCTCAGTGCCTTTAATTTGATTATTATTTAGCTTTTCAGTGTTCCAGGAAAACAATATTAAAAAACCCTAACTTATTGACACCCATGTTGATGACTGTGGGGAAGAATGCTTTAAAAATATGTTGGTAATATGCCTTTAATTTTCTTCCATATCTTTTTATGGCTTGATGATGTATTTTTATTTCATATTAGTGTTGAATGATATTCCATGTCTGGAGGTACAACAGTATATTTCTTCACTTACCTGCTGAAATATACCTCAGTTGCTTCCAAGTTTTGACAATTATAAATAAAGTTCCTGTAAACAAATAAGAAAAAAACCCTACCTTTTGTACAAGTGTTGCAATTTACAATATCTTTCATATACATTTTAAAATTTCCACCAATAGTAAAATCCTGCAACTTTCTCCAGCATTTCTAATAGGAAGTAAAAATGTTGAGAAATACAACGTTTTACTGTCTCAAAATTTTCAACCACACGCATTTTAGTATTTAAGTCATTTGGGCATTCTGTCATAAATAACAGGTGAAATACTATCTACCACAACTTTCTTTGTTGTGTAGGAGTTGGTTGTTTATAATTTTGCTCAAATATTTATTTTTTAACTTAATATGTATTTATCAGGTAGTTAGTATGTGCCAATTATTATTGAAAATTTACTGTGAAACAAAATAGACATAGTTTTTGCCCTCAGAAAATTTAGAATTTAGTAAGGGAGATGATAATAATAATAATAATAATAGCCAATATTTACATAATGTTTATCAGATACCAGGTGCTGCTCTAAATCCTTTAACATTTTAACTTATGTTATTCCTCATGTAAATCTATGTGGTTGTGATGGTTTAGTCACTAAGTCATGTCCAACTCTTTTGTGACCCCATGGACTATATAGCTTGCCAGGCTTCTCTGTCGTTGGGATTTCCCAAATAAAAATACTGGAGTGGGTTGCCATTTCCCTCTCCAAGGGGTCTTCCCTACCTAGAAACTGAATCCAGGACTCACACATTGCAGGTGGTCTCCTGCATTGCAGGCAGATTCCTTACTGAGCCATTAGGGAAGCCTAAATCTATGTGGGAGGTACTATTGTAAACCTCACTTTCCAGATGAGGACATAAAGTTCGCACAGCTAGTAGGTATGAGAATTATATTTGAATGGAGTAGATTGACTCAAGCATTAATTATCTTCCAACACTAAATTGCATTTTAATACATGCCAGCAATGATAATGTTTTTGTGTAGATCTTTTAATAGCCTATGTGTCCAGAGTTTTCTAACAAAATGCATTTTAATTATGCCAGAATTTTATTGATTTATATCATCTTTAGTATGTCAGTTATTCAAATAATCGTTTAATCCAGAAATAATGAATACTCTAAATAATACTAATGTTTATTTTTTTTTCAGCAACATAATAAGTTATTACATCTCCTTCTCTTGTTTCTGAGCACTTTACAAGTCCGATGCTGAGACTAATACTTCTTCAGAGACGTTGAACTGTAATCCAATTACTTATTTGGCATTCGACTTTAGAAAAACACCCTGACCTAGGAGGGTATATTTTTTATTATCTCCATTGAATTATAAAGCATGAAAGCCAGAGTTTAAATTCTCTGGATTCCTTTAATAAGAAAAATGTCTAAATGCCTTAAAGCCTAGGAAAGTGAGATGAATAATAATAAGAATCTGAAAGAAGACTTATACTTTTTTCTCCACTTCTCATATTTACACATACTTCCCTACAGATAATGAGAAATGTGACTGAGAAACAGGACTAGCGAAAGGAGTTGGAATACACTTCCCATTTCTGTGGAAGTAACTTGCCCTTCTCTTAAGTACCCCTTGTATCATTACAAACACGGTAAGCACTAGTGGAGAACTGATTCGTATCAGTTAAGGTTATTGATAATTCAGTAAAACGAAGGGTTTCCTTTCATTACTTTCTGACACACTGAGATAACTGTCACTCTTTCCCATTTGTTTTTCCCTTCTCCAATTCTCAAAATTTTAAATTGAACTCTGTACCTTTGAGGACCTATGGATAGTCTGACACCTGGGATTGAAATTCTTTGACTTCCTGCTTTTTAAGACACAAACCAATCTCTCAGGTTTACTGTTACCAAATGGTTTTTCATTCCAACTAGAATCTGATCCTGAGACTTATCACATTCTCAGAGACACTGGACTGTAACCTAAGGTAAAGCACATACATTTGGAGGTAAATAATGACTGCTTTGACCTTTTTCTTTGTCCCTTGTGTCCAGAATTGGTTCAGGTTTAGTGAACTATTTTTAAGGAGTGTCAAAGTTAAATGAAACTTTATGCTGCTATGCATTACTGCTGTGTCATGTAAGTAGAGGCATTTCCCCTGTCTATAGACATTATTGAATAACTAGAAGCTAGTATTAATATACAAAATTTTATTTTTCTTTGAGTTTTGCTGAAAGCCATAGGGTAATAAATTTCTACTTTACTGACTTGAATCTTTAAATTTAATTTTCCATTCTCACACGAATGGCCCTTAGCTGGCAAGAGCAGTTGAGAGTAAGAAATTAGGTTTTATCTGTTTATGAGAAAAAAGATCTTTCTGAAGTCTAAATTGGTAGCATGCTGTTACTCAGTTGGGCAGGAGCCTGAATGGTCATCATTTCCTGGCTGAAGTGTAAGGAGATAGAACTGGCAGGCACACTGCGTAGAGGCTGCATTGGCTTCTTTGGACATTTGATAGCCGTGGACAGTGATGTAATACAATCCCCAAAGAAAATGTAATGTTGCAATAGAACATGCAGAGACATTTAATTTATCCTCAAGTTTGAAAAGTAGGGGCAGAAAAATTTTGCTTTTTCTCTTCTAGGTTTTTTGCTGGTCTAATAATTAAATTGATATAAGACAGACTAAAAGGAGAACAATAAAGTTCGTACATATGGAAGCCTCATTAAAAATAAGAAACCCGAAGGGCAGCCAAGTATTTAAGACATATAATTAGCATCCTGAGCTAAGGAAAGGGAGAGTGGTCTGAGGACACAAAGGGAAGGAAGGCCATTCAGAAGAAGGGACAATAGATGTTTGGAAAATAAAGATTGTTCTGTTATACAGGTAAGTTTCTTGTATCTCTGGTTATAGCTTTCTCTTTGGTACAGGCCATCTTTCCATGTATATTTAGGCACTTGAAGGGAAGGTAAAGAGCTTTTTCTGAATCTACTGGGCTTTGATTGCCTTATGCCAAAGAGATGTGTTTCACGGTAGCAAAATCAGTTCCAATTCAGAATCATCAGAAATAAGTTTCTTTTGTCATCTACAAGCAAATAAATGTATGTGTGTATGCCTTTACAAAATTGGTTGTGCCTGTCTGCACTTATGTGTACAGAAATACTAAGTCTTCAAGAGATCATCAAATAAAAAAAATTGTTGATGATGTTTTTGCAAAACACTATCTATGTAAGTCATTATATTTCACTGTTAGCCGTAGAGACTTGTATGTGCACACACTGTGTGTGTGTGTGTGAGTTTTAATCTGGGACTCCCACTTTCAAAAAATCTGAATGTATCTTTCCAGATCAGTGGAGCTGTCTTAGTTTATTGAAAGCTGAAGTTCAGAATCAGAAATAGAAAAAGTTAGGACTTTGTCCTTGAGACTGTAATGAGCAGGACCCTCAGGGGCTCCCTGGACTGAAAGCCTCTCTGTATCACCCATTTCTTGTTTGTAGGGGATAAAAGAGGCCTTAGTCTCTGAGGCCTTCTCTGAGTTCCAAATTGCAGACTCAAGCAGTTACTAACTAAGAAAGTGAGGAGATGCAGAAAAGTAGTCAATCTAGAAAAGTAATGATAGCTTCAACAATAGTTCAGTCACAGAAGATGCAACATTTTATATAAATTTTTAATTTAGAATGTTTCATCCCATTTCTGTATTCAAATAGAATATAGAAATTAATCCCCTTTGGGAATAAGAAATTATTTCTTAAGGATGATTCCCTTGGTGCTTGCAAAGACCACTCTAAATCTTTGACCACTCTGAATCATTTTACTTAATCAGACTGAATTATACAAGGCACCAGTCTTCTCCATTGCTTCTGGTAGTTTAAATAGGAGGGAGGAAGGAGAATGGTATGGGCAAGGGAGCATTTTCAGTTTGGTTTTATGATTCATTTATAGAAGATTCAACCCTGTAGATGACCTAAAAAGGTAATTTGCCTGCCCCAGGACCAGACCAGTACTGTCCAAAACTAATATAGTGTGAGCCACATGTATATTTAAATTTTTTTTGAGTAACCACATTATAAAATTATAAAAAGAAAAATAAAATAAGAACTTCCCTGGTAGCTGTAAAGAATCTGCCTGCAATGCAGGAGACCTTGGTTCGATTCCTGGGTCTGGAAGATCCCCTGAAGAAGGGAATGGCTACTCACCCCACTGTTCTTGCCTGGAGAATGCCAAGGACAGAGGAGCCTGGTGGGCTGCAGTTTATGGGATTATGAAGAGTCCGACATGACTGAGCACAGCACAAAAAGAAAAATATGGAATTAATTTGAATAATATTTCTTATTTAATCTTTAGTATCAGTCAGATCTCAACCAAAGAAGTAAAAATAGTAGGAAATTATGCAGGTATATTTATCTATTAAGACATTTGTTGCAAGGAATTGGCCTATGTGATTGTGCAGACTGGCTGAGCAAATCAGAAGGCACAGGACAGGCAGTTAGAAAGTAAAAATCATGAGCAAGCTTGAGCCCATGTACATGCACCAAAGCGTTGTACACCCAAAGACTTTATTCTTTCTCCCAGGGAACCTCAAACCTGTTTCTAAGACCGTTCAATAGAATCAGACAAGCCCGCCCAGATGATCCAGAATTATGTTATTTAAAAATCAATAAACTAGGAATTTTAATTATATCTGCAAAATACCTTCATAGAAACTTCTACATTGGGCTTCCCTGATAGCTCAGTTGGTAAAGAATCTGCCTCTAATGCAGGAGACCCCAGGTTGATTCCTGGATCAGGAAGATCTGCTAGTGAAAGGATAGGCTACCCACTCCAGTATTCTTGGGCTTCCCTTGTGTCTCATCTGGTAAGGAATCTGCTCACAATGCAGGAGACCTGGGTTGGGAAAAACCCCTGGAGAAGGGAAAGGTTTACCCACTCCAGTATTCTTTCCTGGAGAATTCCATGGACTGTGTAGTGCATGGGGTCGCAAAGAGTCTGACACAACTGAGTGACTTTCACTTTCAACCTCTAGATTAGTGTTCATTTGGATGATTCGAGATCATAGCCTAGCCAAGTTGACACACAAATAAAACCACCACAATATGTCCAAAATAATATCATTCCAATATGTAAGTAATATAAAAATTATGATATATTTTATTCTTTTTAGCATTAAGTCTTCATAAACCGTTTTGTACTTACATTTATAGCACATTTCAATTCAGATTAATCACATATCATATCCTTAACATGTACACATGTCTAGTGGCCACTGCATTGGGCAATATGGGTGACAAAGAGTGATTGCTCTAAAGATATAAATTGTCAATAAAGGTCACTTGACAATATCTAATGACATTCTTTGTAGTCATGACTAGGGATGGCGTAGCATCTAGAATCATTTAATAGGGTGCTGTGCTGCTCAGTACTCTACAGTGCACACAATAGCCCTACCCACCTTCAAATAATGATTTTTCCCAATCCAAAAATCAATAATGCTAGGATGAGAAACCATGCTTTGGAGTAAGATCTGGAGGCATAAAGTAGAGATTAATAATAATAATAATGAGAGAAGCTGGAAGGTAAATGTTTCCTATGCTCTTTGGAAATCGTTCCATGCACCTTGAAGGCTTTTTCTGTTGTTTTTTTTTTTTTTCCAGAAATGTAGTTGGAAATCTTAACTCTTCTGTATCTCCATTGCCATTTTCAGTCATGAAGGGATAAGGGTAGAAGAGTGGCTTTATAAATAGTATAACTGATTAATGGGGAAAATGAGGGGAGGAGATCTTCACAATGTGATTATTTCTTTAACTGGTGAGTGAAAGAAACTGTCTTTTCTGAAGATTTTAGTATTTTCCTCTAGTTGATCTTGATTTTAGACATCCAGAAAAATCATAAAAATGCAAATTCAAACATACAAATGGAAAATTTAGAATAAGTACAGTAATTAGCACCATCTCAGACCATCTGTAGAATAAAGTTATGATAAATAAATAAGTAAAACTCATTAGCATTTTTATAAGAAACACCATGGTATTTAAGACTAAGTCTCTTTTCAGAGGTAGTAATCATATTTGTAAACTCTAATCTCAAATTTACTTCTGTCCAAATTAACTGCAAATTCAGAATTAACTATATTTTCTAAGCCTTGGCAATGTATATATACTGAACTAGCAGCAAATCAAATATATGTCTTAAAACCTGATATTTAGAAAAAATGTAATAGCTAACTAATTCTATGAAATGTGTCTATCTGCTTGCAGTAATTATTGGTTAAATGCAATGCCAAATTTTGATTCTAAACATGGCTTAGAATCAATACTTCTGAGATATATTTATTAGATAGTTACAGTTCATTTCACAAATTCTTAATTTAATATGTAAAAACTAAATCTTTCTAAATCTAAATGACATTTTTACTAAGGAGCCTTAATTTGTATTGAGAGTAATTGAAATAAAACATAATTATAATTTGTGATCAGATTTAGCACTGAAAACAGTGACAACATTTACTGATGTAAGTTTTAAGCTTTTTCAATAACTCTAATTTTTAGATAACTTCAAGTATTTCCTTATATCAATAAATGAGGGATTTATGTGGCAATATGTTTCAATGATTCTTTCCTTTTAGATACCTATAAATTTGTTGGATAAAATAATTTGGACTTCATGGTAATATTATGACATTTAGATCATAGTTATGATTTATATTTTGTACATTTTCAAAAAGAGTTTTTAAAAGCAAATCATAATTTTTCCTAGAAATACACAAAGAAAAGACTGAAAAACTGGAGAAACCTGAAAAGAAAATACAAACTAAAGGTAAGTGTTGAATTTTATGTTTAATCTTGTTTTTATTCAGGGTATATATTTTGTACATTTACATGAGAGAATGGAAAATTTTTATGTTTTGTGCTGTTTTGTCTTAATTTTTGATAGTGTTTAAGTAAATTTACTTCTAGGGAAACTCTGTATAAATATATAATGCTTAATTATTGGATCAGAATAACTTCAAAATGGGTGACAGTCTTTCAGTTATTTGCAGTCAGCTTTTGTTTATTAAGCTAGTACCACAAACATATATTTTGACCTATTAGCAAGCAATTTTCTGTCTTTAATCAGTTAATATAATAAATCAGAGCTCGGTTCTTTTTAACTTGAATTTTTTTATGCCATGCAATACCTTCAAAATAGTCAGCATAGAAATAAAAGTTTTGTCCTATCTCACTGATGACTGCTGTGGTCTCAGAGCTTGCTTAAACAGTCTCAAGGAGTAGAGGCACAATGACAGCATGATAATTAATGTCCTTTTCAGCTCAACTGAATCTCGTAACTGAAATCTTGCATTTGAAGCGTACGAATAATGGCCAGCATTGTCTTGTTCATCTTGCAAGCATCATTTTTCTAGGAGTGACCCATGTAGTCCTAAAACTTAAAAAAAATGAAAAACACTTATAGGAAGCAAAAACATTCAAAAGAACATGTTTCTTAAGATGCCCCAGTTTCCCCAGTGGTCAGTCTCATGTGATAGTGGGTGAGCCAGAGCAAAAATAAAAACCTTACTATTACTGAATTTGTGTGATGCAGACTGAAAATGAAAGAGTTTTCCTGGATGAAAATCGAATGTTGTCTAATATTTATTATGTCAAAAACTGACTAGTACAAAATGATCTGTACAAATATCAAAGTTTCAAGTAGTAATTTCATACAAGTTCTAATTAAGCTGAAATTATACCAGTATGTGATTCCACACTAAAATACCATGTTTTCTTTTTTAATATACTTCATGTACTTTCTTTTTGTGAAGAGTTCAAATCATTCTGCAAATATTATGTCTTTAATCCTAATGTTTGAATTAGTTCCAGATTGGTCAGCTAATCTTTATACAACCAGGGACAATGAAGGTTACTCAGTTGAAACCTATTTATATTTGGACTTAGAGAACTAACGTCTTCTTTCTACTCCCTTTCCCTTTTGGTTCTTAATTCCTTTAGTCAGGGAAATTGGACACAGCTCTTGGCTATGGATTGACTAAGCTAGCCATCACTGAACTGGTTATGTGTTTCTATCGGCTGGAGGTTAAACAGAAACTCAACTGGTTCCACATGATTTGGGTGTCTGCTGTTTTATCTTGCAGACTGTACTACTAATCTAATAGCAATGCTGCTGGAGTGGATGTGGTGATACAGATGGTACCATTTGCATTTTGGACCTGGCTCTATTAGAATCCTGCTGTTAAAGACTTTGAGCAGCGGGCTGTAGAGTGGGTTTATTAAACAAGTGAGTTTTGCATAATTAAAACAGTGAATCTGGCTGAAGTTTAAAATAAACTTCTGAAAGGCTGGGCTAGAGATTAGTACCTGAATATATTTCCTGAATAGATGAAATATATTTTGGGAAAGTGAACATTTCTCAAGAAAGAGAAAATGGAGCTTCAGTTGTTCAACAGTGAAATAGGCTTCAGAGATACTTTTTCTACAATTTTTTTTTTTCGTGCAAGTATGAACAAAAAATTTCATTTTACTGCTTAGTTTCCTCATCCAGGTAGAACAGGATAAAACGTGCTTTCTATTCCCAAGTATTTCAGTGAAAATAAATGTGGTTTTATAACTGCTCATTTGTCTAGATAAATATTTTCTCTATGCCACATTGCATATCAGTTATGGTTATATATGATAGATAGTTAGGAATTTGTTATCAAAGCACTTGAATTCTTATATGGAATGGTAGAGTATATCCGAGGTAATAGTAGCCTGCAATGATTACAGACAAGCCAGCAAATATCTGAGTCTAAAGAGATATGTTATGCAGAAGCTGGTGTATTAACTTCTGTTGCACAAAATGTCTTCACTCCTCTGTATTCTTTGTCCTAAAAATTAATATCACCATTCACCCATGTTATTCAAGCTAAAAAGTTAGGAGTCATTTTGACCTAAAGTGGTATGCACCCCTGACTGGACCTTAGAATCATCTGGATAGGTTTTAAAGTATATATATCCAGGCCTTCCCTGGTGGCTCAGTGGTAAAGAATCTACCTGGGAATGAGGGTAACATGGGTATGACCCCTGTTCTAGAAGGATCTTACATGATGTGGAGCAACCAAGCCTCTGTGCCACAACTACTAAGCCTGTGCTCTAGAGCCTGGGAACTACTGAGCCCATGTGCCACAGCTACTGAAGCCCACGTGTCCCAGAGCCCACGCCCAGCAAAAAGAGAAACCACCACAATGTGAAGCCCATACACTGAAACTTGAAAGCAGCCCCCACTCACCTCAACTAGAGAAAAATCTGTTCATCATTGAAGACCCAGCACGGCCAAAAATAAAATAGAAAGAAGAGGTTGTAATTTTCTTTTAAGCCAAATATGTATATATATATATATATCCATATGCAGATTCCATCCTGGTTCCTTTAACGTTTGGGAGGTAAGGCTGGAATTCAAGTCAACCTCTTCAAATGAGAGGTCATGGTTAGAATATAGTCAAATTCCTGGCCTAGAGTTCAAGTATATCCCACAGAAGTTCTCTTTGACCAGCCAGTATGTTAAAATAACTTACACCTGGATGTCATTAGGTAGAACCTGCACCCTCTGTTTATCAGTCTCCTCCATTCTCCCTTGTCACTACTGGAGTAGACATTTATCTATCTGCTTTATCTCTGAGGACCTTTGAGTTGCAATCCCTGACTTGTTGGTGTCTTTCAACACCAAAGCCCAATCCTGCTTAGCCCCTTGTTGTCCTCCCTTTTCACTCTAGTTTAGTCCATTCTCACCTCTCCTCTCCCATTATTATCCCTTCTACAATCATCTACCAATTAGGTTGTGACAGTCACTTCTTAAGTAACTTCTGCCTTAACCTCTCAGGCCTCCCCTGCATTAGCCCACCAGGCTCCTCTGTCCACGGGATTTTCTAGGCAAGAATACTGGAGTGGGTTGCCATCTCCTTCTCCAGGGGATCTTCCCAACCCAGGGGTCGAACCCAGGTCTCCCATATTGCAGGCTGATTCTTTACTGTCTGAGCCACTATGGAAGCCCCCATTAACCTCTCAAATCCATATGAATCATACTCATGGGCTTAAATCTATCTGTTGTCATCACAGTGCTATATACAGAGATAAAAGCCACACTGTCTGTCCTGAGATAAAAGGCCCTCATCATATGATCACTAATAGATAGCCCTACACATTTCCAGCTTTGTCCACTTTACTGCTTACCGTCCTTACTCTGCAACCTCCTCATTAGTCCCTTCCATTCCCAACTCTCTCCTTGCTTCGCACCAGCACTGCAGTCCAGACCCCACCAACACCCCCAACCCCATGCCACAGACTGAACTGTCGGGCAGTCCCTAAGCCAGCCCTGCTGCTATCTCGTAATTCTGTGCTTTTATATGCCTGTCCTCTTGACCATCAGCCACAGGGCAGGCTTCTGCTCATTTCTTTGATTCTCAGATGGAAAGTCAAATCCTTCAATAGGCCTCCTTTGCTATTGCTCACTCTGTGAGCATTTAGTTACTTCCTCCATGCTACTTTACATCCATGCCTTCAACCTTTAAAGCATTTTGACACCAAATTTTAAATGTGGGTATGTGGATCTAACTCACTGGGAGCAGAAACAGTTTGTCTTCTTGTATGTTCTAGGTCTGTGTTGACATTTGCTCATATGATTCTGTGTTTCCTTATCAGTGAACAAAGAGATTCAGACTCAGTGGTCTCTCAGGATTGGATCAGCTCTGAGTTTGTGTGCTTATATTAAATTGAAAACAATTCTAATATCCTCTGTCCCAAACAATTGCCCCATATGGGGATGGGACCCTTGCTTCAGTTCCCCCACTCGCCAAGGGCAGGTCCAGTCTGTTTTTTCCCCACTACTTTCTTCATCCTACCGTGTTTTGGGTGCTTCTATATATTCTTTACCAGTGGTCAGGTATTCCTGCCCGCTGTCAGCTGGTGTTCTGCAAAATCTCCTGTGTCTGAAGGTGTATTCCTGATATATCTGTGGAGAGAGATATACTCCACTTCCACCTACTCCTCCGCCACCTTCCGTCTCCTCAAAAATCATTCTAATATCTCTAAAGTGCCAAACATATGAAACACACTCAACATATGTTGAAATATCAATGAATTAATTAGTAAAGCATTTGTTTTCTCTATTTTGTTAATATTGACTTGATTCTGATGGAGAGCTATTTCATTTACCATTTCTGTGTTTATTTTCAAATATATATAATTATGAAACTTTAACTAGGCCACTGTAATGTCAAATTTATTTGGTCAGAGGCAACTGAAGAATTTAACAGTTCCAAATTAAAACAAAAACTGTCTGTAACGTGTAATCAGAAAAACCCACAATAAGTATATAATATAATAATATCAGTTAAAGTAATACAGATTAATTTGGACACTTTGGAAAGTACAAAAAAAGAGAAAGAAATTCAATTATCAAATTAGCAAAATTCAATTATCCAGCGAAAAATAGTAATTCATTTTTTACTTCTCCCCCTTTTTTTCCCTCCATGTGTTTACTCTTTAATTGAGTATTATCTTATTTCTTTTTCAATTGCAAATTTAATTGTTGGTTTCAGATAACAGTTACGCTTCTACTTAACTATTAAACATATCAATATATTCATAGAACAAAGTAAACCAGAAAAGACTAGAACTTGATGATAAACATATAACTAGGTGAGAGCATTTTGTCTCTCTAGAATGGCTCCTAGACAATAGAAGGGCCTTTTAAGCATTCAGAGCAATAGGTGTCTGCTACATCCACTTGGGTTTTCAAGTGTTCATGTGGAGAACTGACCTTTAGGAATAGGGAGGTAATTTACAAGGCAGGGTGTGTGCTGAGGAAGGGCATGTAATTAACATCTGAGTAGGCCAATTGGTGGGAATGGAGGAGTGACCCAGCAGACAGATGTGTAAATAGAAAAACTGGCTATAGCCATTAGGCAGTAATACATATTAATTTATTCATTGCAATTACTTTGTGCCAAACACTCTACTGAGCACTAAGAATTCAAAGAATAGGACTCAATCTAAGAAGAGACCTAAACAACCAAGCACACAGCCTAACCGTCGTGTGGTGAGTGCTCCAAAAAGAGATGTCCTGAAGGAAAGTGAAAGTGTTAGTTGCTGAGTCCTGTCCAGCTCTTTGCGACCCCATGGACTGTAGTCCACCAGGCTCCTCTGTCCATGGGATTTCCCCGGCAAGAATACTAGAGTGGGTTGCCATTTCCTTCTCCAGGGGATCTTCCTGACCCAGGGATCAAACGGCTGTCTCCTGCATTACAGGAAGATTATTATTATAGGAAATATCCTGGAGGAGAAACACTATTTGAGGAAACAGCTGCTTGCCTCAGTTCCTGAGTAGGTTTTCTGGCAGGGCCTTAATTTGAGATTTAGGTGTGCACTCTAGAACCTTTAACGGAAGATGTAACAGCTAGTTCAGGGGGTCAGTCCTCAAGGAACCTGGTAGGAACTCTGTTGAGGGAGCACAAGAGGAGTCCAGGGATTAGTGTTAGTATTAGTTTCCTAGGGCTGGCGTGACAAAGTACCGAAAACTGGGTGGTTTAAAATAGCAGAAGTTTCTTGTCTCCCAGTCATAGAGGCTAAAAGTCCAAAGTCAAGGTTTCAGCAGGGTTGGTTCTTCACAGGGCTGTGAGGGAGAATCTGCAGGCTTTTTCCCACCTTCGGTGGACTGGGGTAGGGGGTGAAGGAACTGGAAGGGTGTGCTGGCTTTCATTGGCTTGTAGACAAATCATTCCAGTCTCTGCCTTCAGATTCAGATGGTGTTTCTTCCCGGTCTCTGTCGCTGCCTGCTGTGTTCTTCTTTCTCTATCCAAATTTCCCCTTTTCATCACAACACCAGTCATATTGTATTAGGGCCTACCCTCCTGACCTCATTTTAACTTGATTACCTCTGTAAAGACTATGTTTCCAAATAAGGTTACATACCTTTTCTCCGTAACATAATTAAAGTCAGCAGACCTTTTTAAAAAAGGGTTAAGAGACTGGTTTAGGATTGTTTCTGAGAAACAATTATAGGACTGGAATCATAGGTTGGCAAGGGATTTGGCTGAAGCTGAGACTCAAATGCCAGAGAGGACAGGGCATTAAAATGTATCTAAATATCCTGGAGCCCTTTATGAAAGAGCTCTCAAGTCCACAGATTAATTTAGTCATCCCATGTTGTATAAACTCACTTTTGCCTTCTCTCAGCTGGACTTAATTGACTCCTTAAAGTGCAAAATATATCCTATTTTCTTCTCTGGCTGCTGTGTATGATAAACCTGGAAAATGAGAACAGTAGGCCCTATACAAAGCTATACTTCTCCTCCTCCATAGCGATTATTCTTTTATGAGGAAACGATTACAGTTCTGACTGTGGCCATGTAGCCCCAGGTGAAGCAGAAATTACTCCTACAATTAAATCAGATTTGGGAGTAACACCAATCCTTTAGAATTAAAAGATCTATTTTGTAATTGAAAGCGTATGTATCAAATGAGCTTTGTAACCTTAGATAATTTGCCTAATCTTCACTTTAATACATAAATAAATATAATTTTACTATGAAAAAGAAGTGTGTGCATTGTTGTAGGCTAGATTGCCGATAACATGCTCAGGAAATCTAATCAGCACTTTGGCACATAAGGACAAGTCTGCACAGGACCTGGGATGGACAAGACAGCATGGTCTTGTGGGGAGAGTACTAGTTTAGCAACAGAATAACTATGTTCTTATTCTGCTCTACCGTGGACACTTAGGCAGCTGTATTTTCTTATCCATGGACAAAGAAATTCAGGCTAATTGATCTCTTAGGTTCTCCCAGCTCTAACATTGTGTGCTTATGTTAAAAATGATAAATTCTTCCTTTAAGAAAAATGGAAAGTACAATCATAAAGAACTGTTTCTCTACTCAAGAATGCTTTTCTACTGAGTTCATTATCATCATTTAAAGTGTGTAGATCATTTTGTCTTAGCACAAAATTAAGATTCAACACATTAAAATTACAAAGAAGAAGCACACAGAGATATACACTATCCAAAAGTACATCTGGCATTTTTATTTAGCGGTGGCTAAAGCAAAATTTTTAAAAATGGGTTTAAAATGAATGTGTATCTTGCTCTTTCATAAAAAATGATGAATGGAAACGTGAATATATATGAATTTTATGAAGCTGTTTAAAATGTTGACCTATTTAAAATTTATAAACCACTTCAGTGCTAATACCTCCCACAACAGAAGTGCCAGAAATCTGAGAAATAGAGCAGTTAATTAAAAGAAAACTTGGTGAGGGGCACTTCCCTGATGGTCCAGCTTTTCAGACTCTGCACTTCCAATGCAGAAGGTGTGAGTTTGGTCCCTGATCTGGGAACTAAGATCCTAAATTCCAGGCCAGGGAACTAAAATCCCAAATGCAGTGTGGCGTACCAAAAAATAAGTAAAAATAGCAATAATAATAATAATATATTAAAAACAAAAAGAAAAATCAGTGAAATCTGTTACAGGTAATCACGCTCCCCAAATGAAAGTGAAAGGTTAGTCTCTCAGTTGTGTCCACCTCTTGGGGACCCCTCAGACTTTAGCCCTCCAGGATCCTCTGTCCATGGGATTTTCCAGGCAAGAATTCTGGAGTGGGTTGCCATTTTCTCTTCCAGAGGATTTTCCCCCACTCAGGGATGGAACTCAGGTTTTACACTTTGCAGGCAGATTCTTTACCATCTGAGCCACCAAGGTGCTCCCCAAATTCTTTTACAATTCAAAGGTAATGTGCTATCTGATTCCTTTTGCTTTAGATACCCAAGATTAGTCCTGTCCAATAGCTCTGAAATCAAGTATATGTTCCAGAATTTTGCTTCATTAAATTTTCTTGCTAACCATCAATTAACGAATAGAGTAGCCTATATAAATCAGTACTTTAAAACATTCGATGCCAAAACTTTTGAGTTTGAACTAAGAGCAGAGAGAACTGCAAAGGATTCTGACAACCTGGCCCTCAATGCCTGCTGCTTGGCCCCTTGGGAGTGTAGTGCCCATTAAAAGAACCCAGGGTCAGCTCACTGTGAGCACTGATACACTTCAGCAAAGGACACAGAGTCCGCCTGGCAGGTTGCCAGGACCAGGAGCTGTGGAAGCACAGAGCACAGCTGGCAGAGTGCTGGAGAGGGGACATGCGGGGAGGACGAGAGGCGCACTTTGGAGTTGAGCTGAGCTGAGTGTTCTGGTCAGGGAAAGGTCAGAGTCTGGGCAAGTGCAGGAACGGCGGGGCCCTGCCAACTCAGATGCCAAACATCAGGTCCGCTCCAACTGGCGGATTCCGTTTGTTTTTAATTGTCAGCCTGCCGAAGGGACTTTTGTTTCTTGTAAATAAGGGTGACAAACAAATTAAGCTCTAGCAGGTGCAACAAGCTTATTCTGCTCTGAGTTAAAACTGTCCTAGCTAAGATGTAACTTGCCAACAGAGCTGGTGACGAGAAAGGTACCTTTTTCTTCTTTCATATGAAAACTTCTGTGAACTCTAAGCAAACAGACACAGGACCTAATGTAACTGTTGTAGCAGATTACTTTTATTTTAGAGGGATTATTATGGCAGATATTGATGGTGGCACAGTTTTGATCAAAGTAATATCAAACCTCAGTGTCTGAGCTCAGTCTTGCCAAAGTTTGAAGTTTTCATCCAAGGAGTTTCAGAGGCTGTCTGCTGTGGTGAACAGCTCCCTAGAGCATGTGATTCCAGCTGCTTCACTGAGCAGTATTATGGTACCATTTCTGAAGAGGATAATGAAGTTTCAGCATACAGGACTGTGTCTGTAAATCAAAACTTAGACTGTGAGGAACTGGATTTTTCCCCAGAGTAATAGGAATAAGGCATTAATATGCTAATTTGAGCCTGAATTCAGCCCCCTTGCTCTTTTGATTTCATATTAATTCTTCCATTTATGCTCATGTACACATCAATTGGGAAATCCTTTAGTGGAATGGACAACCAGCTGTCCAGGGTGGCTGAGGTCTGGTCCTTCACAGAAGCAGAGACACAGATTAGGTTGTCTCCTGGGGGTCTAGCTAACCAGGGTTCCAAAAGCAAAGCTTATCTCATGCAAACTTCCTTTCCCCTAGAGAAACTTTAAAAGAGGCTTTGTTCTTGCCAGGACTTTCTTTTGGTTTTCAGCTTAATTAATAGTGATCCAAAGAAATCAAAGCTATTTCTGGTCATGTGTGAGTGCTGATGTCCTCTCTTATTTTGTGAGATTTTTATATTAAACTTAGAAAACCCAAAAGAATCATTGAATGTGGAAAGTAGAAACAATGTCTGGATGATCTTTGTTTCTTCTCTCACTGAGATTTAATTATTTAAGAATTTTTTTAATGTAAAAAATGTTAATGATTGCAAGCAAGCAATGCATATTATATTATATCTATACAACATCACCAGTAAATAGAACTGTACTACATGATAAAAATAGCTCTTATAATATTTTAGAAATTTTCTCATTCAATAATATCTAATGAGTCCACCATGTGACTGATACCATGTGATGGCTAGGATAAAAAAATAAAACAGTAGGGCATAGCCTCTAAAGAGAGTTCACCTTCTTGGGATAAGTGGAGATGAAAGAACACTCTGCAGAGAAAGAGGCATTTGAGTCAGGGCTGAAAGGTTGCATGAAACAGAGGAAATGTGGGTGTGAGAAATCTTGGTGATGGCACAGCAGGCAGAAATGCAAAGTTCCATATATTTATGGAACTCCAAGCATTTGTTACAGGTGGAATGTAAAGTTCAAAGGTAAATTCCTCATATGTAAGATTGGTTTGATAAGCAAATGTCAAATTACTGGAATAATAAGATATTTTTATATTTGATACAGTACCTCAGATCAGATCAGATCAGTCACTCAGTTGTGTCCGACTCCTTGCGACCCCGTGAATCACAGCACGCCAGGCCTCCCTGTCCATCACCAACTCCCAGAGTTCACTGAGACTCACGTCCATCGAGTCAGTGATGCCATCCAGCCATCTCATCCTCTGTCGTCCCCTTCTCCTCTTGCCCCCAATCCCTCCCAGCATTAGCGTCTTTTCCAATGAGTCAACTCTTTGCATGAGGTGGCCAAAGTACTGGAGTTTCAGCTTGAGCATCATTCCTTCCAAAGAAATCCCAGGGCTGATCTCCTTCAGAATGGACTGGTTGGATCTCCTTGCAGTCCAAGGGACTCTCAAGAGTCTTCTCCAACACCACACTTCAAAAGCATCAATTCTTCGGCGCTCAGCCTTCTTCACAGTCCAACTCTCACATCCATACATGACCACAGGAAAAACCATAGCCTTGACTAGACGGACCTTTGTTGGCAAAGTAATGTCTCTGCTTTTCAATATGCTATCTAGGTTGGTCATAACTTTCCTTCCAAGGAGTAAGTGTCTTTTAATTTCATGGCTGCAGTGATTTTGGAGCCCAGAAAAATAAAGTCTGACACTGTTTCCACTGTTTCCCCATCTATTTCCCATGAAGTGGTGGGACCAGATGCCATGATCTTCGTTTTCTGAATGTTGAGCTTTAAGCCAACCTTTTCACTCTCCGCTCTCACTTTCATCAAGAGCCTTTTGAGTTCCTCTTCACTTTCTGCCATAAGGGTGGTGTCATCTGCATATCTAAGGTTCTTAATATTTCTCCCGGCACTCTTGATTCCAGCTTGTGTTTCTTCCAGTCCAGCGTTTCTCATGATGTACTCTGCATATAAGTTAAATAAGCAGGGTGACAATATACAGCCTTGACGTACTCCTTTTCCTATTTGGAACCAGTCTGTTCCACGTCCAGTTCTAACTGTTGCTTCCTGACCTGCATACAGACTTCTCAAGAGGCAGATCAGGTGGTCTGGTGTTCCCATCTCTTTCAGAATTTTCCACAGTTTATTGTGATTGTGACAGATTATCATGCTAGGCAAGGAGGGAGATACTAACACTTTATCAGATCAACATATGATCAGATTTTCATGTTAGGGAGGCTACTCGGAGACTCAGAAAAATCAAAATCTAAGTGTTCAAGATACTATTCAGGATATTATTGTAATAATATTTATAATAATAATATACCCAAGAAGGATATCATAGTCCATCTTTTAAATGGTCTCTTTCCCTTTCTCCTTCCCACTCCCCTACTAGGTTAATTTCTTCTCATCATTCACATTCTTAAATCTCATTTCTACCAGCGGACCTTTCCCAAGCACACAGATTAGATTAGGTCTCATTTTAAACATTGATATGCTTCTCCATTCTGAAGGAGATCAGCCCTGGGTGTTCTTTGGAAGGAATGATGCTAAAGCTGAAACTCCAGTACTTTGGCCACTTCATGCAAAGAGTTGACTCATTGGAAAAGACTCTGATGGTGGGAGGGATTGGGGGCAAGAGGAAAATGGGACAACAGAGGATGAGATGGCTGGATGGCATCACTGACTAGATGGACGTGAGTTTGAGTGAACTCCGGTAGTTGGTGATGGACAGGGAGACCTGGCATGCTGTGATTCATGGGTTGCAAAGAGTCGGACTCGACTGGGCGACTGAACTGAACTTAACTGATGCGTCCCTGAATATTTTCTTTGCAGCAATTATTTTAACTGCAATTAACTACCTTTGTAATTATTTGTTTAGCATCCATCATCCATTGTTGACAAGGATGAAGTCTGTCTTGACTAGCCAAGTCTTAACACATAGCCAGTGCTCTTTCTGTGAGAGTGAATGTCGCTCAGTCATGTCTGACTCTTTGTGACCCCATAGATTGTATAGTCCATGGAATTCTCAAGGACAGAATACTGGAGTGGAAAGCCTTTCTCTTCTCCAGGGGATCTTCCCAACCCAGGGTTCAAACCCAGATCTCCCACATTGCAGGCAGATTCTTTACCAGCTGAGCTACCAGGGAATCCTAGCGCTATCCCTAACCCAATTTCTATATTTTAGTGTAAATAAATGGTAGGTTGGAAATGTAATATTGGATAGAAGAAGATAAGTAAGAGGGATATTTAAAGGTAGAATTGAAGAAACTTGGCAAATGAACAAAAATGAGAACGAAAAGATGAATCCTGGATGAGTCCCAAGTTACTAGGTTGGATAATTGGAGGTGCCATTAATAAGAGTTATGACTAAATTATAGGGGAAGATTATGACTTAAATTTGAGCCCTACTATATTAATTAATTGAATCATAGCTCATATTGAATTACATTTTGTTTTCTTTGAAACAGTTTGGTGTCCTTCTAGTCTCGCCTCAGTATAATTTCAAAAACTTTTAGTGTGGAAATTTTCTGAAGAAGATTAACATATATTGCATATACTAGATTGAATGTTCTTTGCTTCATATTTAGATTATCTCTGTATTTTTGTCTTTATATTTTTAGTATTTCTCCAGTATTGAGTTGGCCTTCTTTGGCATATAGCATAATACATTTTGGGGCTTTTCTTGTGGCTCAGCTGGTAAAGAATCCACCTGCAATGCAGGAGACCTGGGTTCAATCCCTGGGTTGGGAAGATCCCCTGGAGAAGGGAAAGGCTACCCACTTCAGTATTCTGGCCTGGAGAATTCCATGGGGTCGTAAAGACTCAGACACAACTAAGCAACTTTCACATTTTAAAAAATTTTCCAATTCATTAAACTGAAGTTAAAGATTTGGAAAAGTTTAGGGATACTCTTTTCAATCAGACTAGTTTCGGTGTGAATTTTTCCTTACTTATGAAATAAAAATAGAAATTTAAAATATCTATAATTAACATTTAAACCTATGTAAAGCTTCATACTAGTTAAATAAAAATATCCAAAGGCAGTAGGTAATTTTTGACATCAAGGACTGCCATGCATCTCATCTTGTATTCCCTTTATTTAAATGAAAAATATCATCTTTCTTTTCAGTTACACATAAAGAAAAAGACAAGGTAAAAGAGAAAGAAAAACCTGAGAAGAAAGGTATGGATTTATTCTTACTGCTGTTTTACTCATTGGCCCGTCACTGTTTGACCGTTTCTTCCTTATGTTAGATTTTAGATGACCATGAATTTATTTTTTGAAACTATATTATGATAATTTTCCTTAGAATTGAATGTAAAAAGAACAATTTCTGGGTTAAAGGAAATAAAATACTAAAGACTCTCTGAAATTCATTACCAATTTATTTTCTAGAAATGTATCAATTTCTCCTCCTGTCAGTTCTGAGGCTGCTTTTAGCCAATGAGGATATAATTTCAAAAAATAATTGCTAATTTGATAGGTTAAAAAGTATAGTCTATTACTTTAACTTGCATTTGGTGATTATGTATTTATTAGACTGGATTTAAAAACTTTTTTAGCTTTTATTTATTTAGAATAAGCAATGTGCACTCACTGTTTAACATGTAAAGGTACTTATGAAAGCACGCTCCTGCCTTGCTCCCACCCTCTGATCCCTTTTCTCATCTACCCACACAAACAGACGGCAAGCTACTTTTATGAGCATCTTTTCAAAACTTTGTTTTGCCTTTATAAGACAATATATATTATTGTCTCTCCCTATTTTTACATATAATTTAGCATGTCCTATATTCTAGCTTTATAATTTAATAATACATCCTAGATGTCTTTTCATATCAGTAAATAGATATTTCCTTCATTCTTTTAAAAATGCTGCATAGTATTTAAATGGAGATATTTAAATATATATCTTAAGCTATATTAACTCTATCTTTTGATTACTTATTATTTGTAGATTTAAAGATTTAGATATGGTTTTTAGTGATACACATTTATGTAACT
Organism: Bos indicus x Bos taurus; assembly: GCF_003369695.1. NCBI lineage: Eukaryota > Metazoa > Chordata > Mammalia > Artiodactyla > Bovidae > Bos > Bos indicus x Bos taurus. Next base: position 27,948,630 of record NC_040084.1, read on the forward strand.
CTTCACACTTACTTCCTGTTTCTCCTGATGATATGTGTGTGTGTCTAAACTGGCTATATGTAACTGGCCTATTGCATTTACAAATGCATTTCTCAGTGTCATAGTTAATGTAAGGGTTTCTGTCTGTATGAATAGACATGTGTGAGTACATATGTGTGATAAGCATGTGTTATTTATATTCTTGAATTTTTATGTGGCTAGATATGTTGATATTTTCTTTTGGTATTTCTACTCTTGAATCTTCATATAAGGATTAATTCAATAATTAGTAATATCTCTCAAGTTTTAAAAATTAAGTTCATATTTAACTTTAATTCATCAAAAATCCATTTTAATATGATATAAAATTCTAAGTTAATTTTTTTGCTTTTGTTTTAAAGTGGATCATGTCTAGGATATTTAGGCTAGATTTCAGCTGATTTTTGTATCTACAATACACATAGACTACTGAGCAATTTTATTTTGTACAGCATTCTATTTAGCTAGAATTTACAATGCTTAGAAATCAGATCAGTTGAAACATGCTTCATTCTTATCTATTCTAAACTCACATTTGGATATTTGAACTAAATAGTTGTTCTTTTATTAAGGTTTACTTTGTGATAATATCCATGAATTTCAGTACAGTCATCTTCTCTGTTCTAGAAACAGGTGTCCATTTCCTACCAGCTATTGACTTACACAGTTATTGGCATCAGATTCTGTGTACTCCGACTAAAGGAAATAATCTTATATTTCTTGTGATTTTTCAATCTTTACAATGGCCAGATACTTTTCATTAAAATTAATTGAGAATTTGTTGCCACTAAATCATACATTTGAAGGAAACTTACCCAAATTGAGATGCTGAAACAGAACCGTTGTGTCTTTTTATTTACTGTATACCAATTAAAGGCATTTGCTTTTTATGAGACAGTTATTATGCTGTAGCCCAATAACCTTGAATGTTATTCCTCCTTCAGCTAATATTTTCTAAACTGTTACCCATAACCCCAAGTGGTAGTAGAGATGACCATGGGGCAGGCTTAGGGGTGGAAAGGCTGAAACCCTGGAGGTGAAGGCGCCTGCTCTCTCGGCAACTCCATAGCTGCTACGATCTCATGGACTTTCTTCTCTAAGCTTTCTATGAGGCTTGTATCATCTCTCAAAAATTCTGGGGAAACCGTTCATAGACTGTATTTTAAGAGGATTATTTAAATATATGTTTTAAGCACATCATTTTCCTTTTATAATACAAGTAAAACTGATGGATATTAATATTCCTAGGATATAGTTAGAAAAATGAAAATAATTAGGGCTCCAGTTTTTTACCCTAATAATTTGACTCTTTCCTTAACCTGGATGTTTTAATTAAAATCTACTATTTTATCTTTAATTTTCTTTAATTTCTTTAACTCTCCTTATTAATCTTTAATAAATAGTATAAACATGTTGAAAAATGTATAGTGATTTGGATAACTATTAAACTGCACTGTTTAATACATTTGAAATATAGGAATAACCTTCACATGCTGTTGTACTTCTCTGAACTCATTTACTTAAGCCATTAAGAGACACAAGAGTTTACTAGTCTATGTAAAGAAAATAGAAATCAATACAATAAATTCATATTGTCATACTACTTTATTTTTTTTTAATGTGGACCATTTTTAAACTCTTTATTGAATTTGTTACAATATTGCTTCTATTTGATGTTTTGACTTTTTGACCATGTGACATGTGGGATTTTCACTCCCTGACCAGAGATTGAACCCTCGCCCCCTGCATTGGAAGGCAAAGTCTTAACCACTGGACTGCCAGGGAAGTCAAGTCCTAAGACACACTATTCTTAATCAAAGCTCTAATATTGATTTAATTATTTCTTTTAATTGTAAAGACAGAGCTTCCTCCTGATAAGATGATACATCTTTCCACAAATTCTTATAAAATTATTTTTTCTGTTTGTCTCTCCTGGAGACAATTCCAAAATACCGTTTAGAATGGTAACTTTAAACAGAAGGATGAGACTAGCTTTCAAATGCTTTCTAAGTCTTAATGCCAAGTCTTTGAAATTAACTTTTTTTATAGTTTTTATTAAATTGGTGATTTTTAAAAAATTCCTAGATTAGGTTCATTAATGTCATCAAACTAGCCTATGATTTTGGTGGCTGTAAAAATGAGGTAAAGAAAAAGCTTAGTCTTGAAATCTATTAAAAGTGTGTACTAATATAAAATTTTCTGCTTAAGCAACTCACAAGGAAAAAATTCAGAAAAAAGAAAAACCAGAAACAAAGACAGTGGCAAAAGGTAAGTTATACTTTCTGTTTTAAAAGCAATATATTTGGGGTAGCAGCTGGATGATTGTAAGCATTTAGCATTTCCTTTACAAAAAATTTGACTTTATATTTGAAATGATATATGTAAAAGAATAATAAAAGTGAATACTTAAAATAATAGAGCATTTCAAATATGAGAAGAAATTGAAGAGCTTTCCTGTCTGTGGCAGGCAGAATTTTGGCCCCCATGGCCTTCACCCCTTGGTGTCTTCCCCTTGACTGTGTTACATTATATGGCAAAAAGCAGTCTGCAAAAATAGTTCAGATAGGTCTAAAATATGGGGGTTTTCCTGAATTATCCAGATGAGCTCAGTGTAATCCCCATGAACCTTAAAAAACATAGAGAAGTGACAGAAAAGAAAGATTTTGACATGTGAAAAGGACTCGCCCCCATTACTAGCTTGAAAATTGAGGGAGGCACACGGAAAGTATAAGAAGGGAATGCATCCTGCCAACATGTTGAAGAAGTGTGGAAGCCAGCCCTTCTTCAGAACATGTAGCAACATGTAGCCCAGTTGACAAGCTGATTTTAGCATTGTGGACCCTAAGCTGAAAACTTGTTTGAGCGACATTGTAACAAGACTTTTGAACTATGGAAACCAGGAGATAATAGATTCTGGTTGTTGGGTTAAGTAGCTAAATTTGTAGCAGTTCCTAGAACAATGGCAAACTAGTACAAACATACCTGATTTACAGTTTAATCAGTATTACACCTTGAGTTTAATTTTAGAACACTGACATTAAGGATTTCTTTTTTCAAGAAGGATAATGCATCATCTTGATCAATATTTTAAGCCAGTAAGGGCCTAAACTGTCTTGATAATATACCAAAGAAAAAAGCAGTTAGAATATAAATGTAATGTTATAAACTTTGGAAGACTATATTAACTAGTTTTTATTCTAAATTTGTCAATTGTTTGATGTTAGAAAAATATAGATTCTGTATATTCAATATTATCTACTAAATTATAGATTATCTACAAAACATAGTTTCTAACTATTCAGTCCTATCTACTAAATTCAATTTTCTTTCTCATATTTTATTTATATATATATTAAAGTATAGTTGATTTACAATATTGTGTTAGTTTCAGATACATACCAAAGCAATTTGGTTATGTGTATATGAATATTTTTCAAATTCTTTTCCATCATAGTTTATTATAAGATATTGAATATAGTTTCCTGTGCTATACTGTAAATCCTTGTCAATTATCTAGTTTTTACATAGGGATATGTAATATGTTTAATATCTATTAAACAATACTCCTAATTTATCCCTCCCTACCTTCTCCTTTAGAAACCATAAGTTTGTTTTCTGTATCTGTGAGTCTGTTCTGTTTTGTAAACGAGTTCCTTTGTATTATTTTTTAGATTCCTTATATAAATGGTATCATATGTGTGTCTTTTTGTAATTTTATTTTTAATACATTTGTATTTGTATTGAAATATAATTGATTTACAACAGTAAATTGATTTACAACATATTATAATTTACAATATTATATTGTATTCAGGTATACAACATAATGATTCAAAATTTTCAAAGATTATATTCCATTTAAAGTTACTATAAAATATTGTCTGTATTCCCCTGTTGTACCATATAGCCATGTAGCTTATTTATTTTATATTCACCTAGTCAGCTCTTAATTTCTTCTGGTGTGTTTTTCATTTCAGTTATTGTATTCTTTAGTTCTGTCTGTTTCTTTTTTATATTTTGTAGTTTCTTGTTGAAATTATCATGGTTTGTCTATTTTTTTCACTAATTCAATTAGCATTCTTATTACTAGTGCTTTGAACTCTTTATCTGATACCATTTATCTCTGTTTCTTGTTGTTTTTTCAGAGTTTTTTGTTGTTGTTCTTTCACTTAAAACAAATTCCTCCATCTTCTCATTTTTCTTAACTCTCTGTATGATATTATGTGATGCAGTAGCCTACCCCAGTCTTGAAGGCTGTCCTTGTGTGGGAGTGCCTCTGTGGTCTGCGTGTGCCAAGTGGCTTTGGTGGGAGGGGTGGATCTGATGTGAGCATGAGTCTCATTCTCCCATGGGGTTGTGGCTGCTCTCACCATGGTAGGATGTGGGATTGGACATGGAGGGTCTAGGCCCAGAGCCAGGTGTAAGCATGGGCTTCTCTGTTCTGAGGCTCATAGCACCCTGTTGAGGACTGGATCCGGTCCCAAGTTGCTGTAGGAGAAGCCCTGATAATCGAAACGGAGCTGGTTCTGTTCCCGCTAAGTGTGTGCTCTCCTGACTCTGGGCATTGGCACCTTCAGCGTACAGTAGAGCAGTGTTAGAGCAAGAGGAGCTGGAGCGTGTGCTCAGTGTGGTTCAGGGTGCAGGCTGGGGTGGTCCCAGCACTGGCCGAATTCTGGTCCACTTCCTATCTGCTATAAGTGCCAGGAATGACTGCCATCACCCCATTCAGATGAGCCAGCTCTGTCCTTTACAACTATGCGTTCTCCTCAGCTGTGGCGGCCTTTGCCCTGGTGTGGAGCTGCACCACAGAACAAGCGTGGCTGGAGGGGTGTTTGGCTCAGGCTGGGGCACGAGTGCGGTGGTCACTAGAAACTGTCTAGAAGCAAAGGCAGTTCAATTTTTTTCCTCTGCCTTGTTTCAGGAAAAAGTGAGCATGTGTGTGTTCTTCCCCAGCATAGTCTATGTTCCTCCAGCCCTGCTGTCGGTCCCACTGGTTTTCAAATCAGCTAAGGAGACTCATACTCTTGATGTTAGACCCAGGACTGGGGTGGCCTATATGTCTTTTGAACTGCTCACTTCCCAGAAGGGAATCTCCAAGCCTGTGTAATCCTGTTCCTCTTCTGTATCCTCTCATAAAGGTGCAGGTCCAACCTAATTGCTTCTCTTCCCTCCCTACCTGGTTTTGTGTGTATTTTTTACAGAGCTTTGGTTATAAAAAGAGTCTTTTGCCAATGTTCAGTTTGTTTTCAGTGAGCATTGCTCCACATATATATGTATTTTTGATGTGTTCGTGGGGGCAGGTGAGTTCTGTGTCCTCCTACTTAGCCATTTTATCTTATCTGTCCTTTTATTTTAAAATATAGGTTTTATGTGATCAATATATTTTGGAAATTTCAATCTAGTATTTTCAAGAGACTAAACATGTAGATAAAAATTGGAATCTATTTTCAAAATTTAGTGTTTACCTATAAAATGTAAAATAATTAGATATTTGAGGACGATGTCTTTTTTACTAAATTTTTCCATGAGATAACAAAACATCATTTTTTGAAGATAACATGGATGAATTGAAACTTTAAGATAGTAAGGATGTTAGAGACTATCCCAATTAATTACCTAACTTAACAGATGAAGAAATTTACCTCTGGGAAGAGAAAACAATTTGGCCAGATTGAAAACTAGTATGTAATTGAACTAAGACCAAACCCCAAGTGAACCGAATATAAATCAAGTATTCTTTCCAAAGCTAATTAAATAAAGTTCTTCAAGCATCAATTATTTCTTCAACAAATATTTATTTAATACTGTACTAATTATTTCTTGCTGTATAAAAATTACCACACAGACAATCTGGACATGGTTTAGCTCAGTCTTTTACTTTACAGTGTCTCACAAGACTGTGATCAATGTGTTAGACAGGGCTGTAGTCCCATCTGAAGGCTCAGCTGGGGAAGAATTATTTCCAAGTTCATTTAAATGACTGTTGGCAAGATTCAATTCCTCAAGGCCTATTGAACTGAGAGAGTCTCAGGGGGAGGAGGTGGCTATTGGCAGGAGCCATCCTCAGTTCTTGCCACATGAGTCTCACCAATATTGCTGGAGTCATCAAATTCAGCAAGAGAAAGAGTCAGCTAGTAAGACAGAAATAGCAATCTTATGTAAACTAACCATGGAAACCACATACTATTGGTCTGCATCAAATTCCTAGGCCAGTCCATATTCAAAGGATGAAGATTATACAAGTAGGCAAGTAGGAGTCTTTGGGAGCCATGGTAAGTCAACCTGGCCTACCAAAAATCAAAAATACTTAATAAGAATATAAGTAACTGAGATAAAGTTAAAAGTTGGCATTTCCTTAATGAACGAGAGTTGATATAGGTTATTTCCTAACTCCAAAAAGGTATAGTTTGTTAGCATGTTTATTGCATAATATGATTTCCCTTCTTTGATTAAGATATTTTGATTCTGGTACAGATTGCTAATGGGTATTCCAAAATTGGATCAAATATGCTGATGTCATTCTTTCGTTTAGGCTATTTGGTTTTCCATTTGACAAAAGTAATAAATTAAATGTCTTCCCAAATTGAGCTGGGTGATTTGAACATGACAATACTTTTTGCTTCATTGTTCCTTAATTAACTACTAAATGCAGTTGTCAATTAAATTATTTTTGAGAAAGATCAGGAAAAGTATTTTGGCACAAAATTTAAGAATACCTATCTAATTTGATAAAAATAAATATAAATTGGGTGTTGATTTACTTTTATGGCATTTTCCACATTATATCCACATCACTGTTGCATTCTCATCCATTTTTTATTTTTAATGTGAGGAAACATTACCTGTTTGAAAGATGAAGATCACTAAAAATGTCTAAAAGAGAAAATTTTGTTATTTTTATACTTTAAAAACCACAGATAAATGAATTTGTTTTAGGTGTAGTCTTGTGTGTAAGAAAATGACCTGTGTTCATTTGTAAATTGTAATGGCACTAAAAGTAAATCTTAATTTCATATGTCTAATTTCATAGTACAAAGCTAAAGTTAAATCAGCTGCTACCTACAAGAAGTGATCAGGTGTCATTTAAGGTAACCACGATAATAATTTCACACATATAAAAGTACAAACAAAAAGCTAGTTGGCAGATTTTCCAGGTTGTGGTCAAGTCCATTTCTAAACACATATTTACATATGTAATCTATCTGTCTCTATGTTATGTACATGATCTAAAGATAATTTACTGTTTTCTAAAACGAAATTGTTCATTTATAACATTTATTCTTCATTTTCTCTGAAAGAAGTACTGTGCTAGACCTTATGTTGCTACAAAATGAATAGTATATATATAATTCCTATTCTCAAATTTCTCTCAGTCTGGTAGGGAAGACAGATATGTGAAAGCCATCTGTAATACAAGATAAATCGTAGGGTATAGCATGTGTGTTTAAACAAAAGTTGAGACAAATCTAAGCACTGGTGAGTAAATGATTAGTTCCAAGGGCAGAGTCATTTGTTGCATATGAATTGAGCACAAAGGGATTTATATATGTGTAAGATATGGAACATACATATGATATAGCCTGGCAATATTTGACATGTAGAGAATACATGAGATAATTTTTAAAAAACAAAGTAGTCTGTTGGAGAAAGGAATTTTTGGGAAAATGCTATGAGAGGAGAGATAATAAAGCTAGATATCAAAGGGTTTTTTGAAGCTAGATATCACAGGGTTTTTTGGTTTTGTTTCCTTTTTTTTTTTTTTTTTTAATTGGGTGTCACAGGCTTTTACTTGACATTCCTCAGATAGGAATCTGCTGATCTTCAGAGCTCTGGCAACTGGCTTTGAACCCAGGCCATGATAAGCTCTCTGGAAGTGTTTGTTAGATCATATGTGAATTCTATGACTTAGAGGTGTTGTTGGCCCTCTCAAAGGAACTTCTTCTCCAGGCAGAAACTGATAAATATTTTGGTGTGGGGTCCTGAAACAATGTTGACTGAAAGTCGTCTGGACAGAGGTGTTGGTTTCAGTCATAGCAATGTATGTGTCTGCTGTAGGAAGCAGCAGAAAGCAGTAAAGGAGACTTTGAGGTTTAAAGGGAATAGAAGAAAATCCCCAGTTGATTGAAGTCACAAAAGCCACCAAGATGTTGGAAGTTTGTGGAGTAAGTGGGTGATTCTTTTATGAGAGTTTTATGGTCAGTAGCTTTGGGAAACAGTGGATAGCATAATCTACCTCCCTGAAGACTCTTAATACACATTAGCTTTGAGAAATTCCATAGAAAAGAAATGAGTTTAGCTTAATGTTTCCCAATTTATTTGATCATAGAAATATCCCTCTACCCCTAACACAACATCAATATCTCCCTGCAAAGTTCTGAGGAAACTTTGGGAAGTGGTAGCCCATTCAATTAAATGTAGAACTGCAGGTTATTTTGGTTTCATGAGCATTATCATGTTTATCCTTCTCCTTGCAGGACTTCATAATATTATCTTGTCTTAGTCTCAAATTATTCTTTACTGCACAAAGTCAAGAAACTTGATTATAATATTTTCATCAAATTCTGCAACATGAATGACAATAAAGTCTACCTATTACATAGGCAAATGACAGAGTCCAGCACTATAGTAGACTTACTATGAAGTCAAGGATTATGTGTGATCCCGTAGAGTAAATGTCCTATATGCAGCATCTATTATAAACATTTTACACAAATGTACTATACTATTGTTGCTTTAAAAAAAAAATTTGAAACATTCACAGACTCATTTATTCACAGTCCCAGTCCTCTTCCTCCAAATACATGTACTAATATAAAATTAAGAATATGAACATATAGAATATAAATAAAAATTCATATGTATTCTAATTTATAGCCCTTTCTGTTTACTAGGAGAACCTGCCTGCCAATTCAGGACACATAAGACATGTAGGTTTGATTACTGGGTTGGGATGATCCCTGGAGGAGGAAATGGCAACCCACTCCAGTATTCTTGCCTGGAGAATCCCATGGGCAAAGGAGCCTGGTGGGCTACAGTCCTTAGCATTGCACAGAGTCGGACACAACTGAAGCGACTTAGCACACACACAAAGGCTTTAAAAGACAATTGAATTATTATTTTTGACACAGGAGCCGACATCTTAATTTCTACTCTCTTTCCATTACTTTAAAGTCAAACCATTAAAGACTGAATGTCTCTTGAGTTATCTTTTAATGGGTTTTATTCTTTTGTTTCTAATATTCATTACCAGTACAAATCATTTTACATTTACATTCACAGTAGTTATCTTTAAAAACTATTGTGTTGAAAATTTAGTTTCTTGAATAACTTTGAAGATATTTCATTTGTAGAACAAAATGACCATATCCATTTAAAAGGTCTCTTTCATTGGGCTTTTTGGTACAGACATGGGTTTTCACTGAGCATGTCTATATATAACTGCCCTGCAGAATCCAAATGCCTCCCTTTTGATATACTCAGTTCCTGACTACCTAAAAAATAATGTTTTTGTGTACAAATTAAGAAAATGCCCAACTTTCAAGTTAACATTTTTTCAGTACTCTAACATGCCACTTCATAAGCTGTATAAAAGTCAAATAATAGTCACAATTTATGTCAGTGACACAGTTTTTTAATTTGTTTTTCTTTTCTCTTTCTTTTAAAATTGTTCTTAATAGCTAATGAAAGATAAAATGCTGCATTGGTTTAAAAATATGTTTATATATATTTTTTTACTTATATAATTAAACTTTTATTTAACTCCATACAGAAGAGAAGAAAGCTAAGACTAGAGAAAAGATTGAAGAAAAGATTAAAAAGGAAGTGAAAGGTGTGAAACAGGAGAAGGTGAAGCAAACAGCTACTAAAGTAAAAGAAGTACAGAAAACCTCACCCAAACCTAAAAAGGACGAGAAAGATGCTGCAGCCGTGTCCAAGCATGAACAGAAAGGTAAACATTCAGAGGAAGCGGCCAGAGGTTCTAAGAGAGTGTGGGGCAAGAAACAGATGCAGTGAAATTAAAACCTGAAAAAGATGAAGATCAGCCTTGAGAAGGGAGTAAAAGATGTGTATAAGTGAATATACCTGAAAGGAAATACAATAATTGGGAAATTAAATTTTATTTATAGAAACACTAAACTGTGTTCACATATTTAAAGATGCGTGTTGAAGCACTTTTAAAAGAGAATTTGAGTTAGTATCTGAAATTATTTAAAGGACACATACTCTCTGTCCTTTGTGTACTCTTTGAAGAACAACCATCCAGGAAAATGACAGCAATTTCATTAAAAGGTATATCCTCAAATCATATAGAATAAGTATCAGAAAGAGTATCCATACATTCCTGTAGCTCTGCAAGAGCACATAATTCAGAAGATACATTGAATTATTAAATCCATTTTGTACAATGACTAAATTTATGACCTTAGAAAACTTTGTATCTTACATATAGTGCTGCTTTTCAGTAAGACTGATGTCAAACTTACATCCATACTTCACAGAAATAGAGCAATTAAATGAAGGTAGAATGTAAATGACATTCTTTAAAGAAAGGTGTTTGTAAACATAAAAGGGTGGAGTTTTAAGAGGTTTGCTGAGGACTTTATTGTCAAACATCTCTAGCCCTTGTTGAATCTTTCCTTGCCTAAATCCATTCCTGGTTGCAAGCTGGTACACAGTCTGAGCTTCCCCACACAGATTGTGGGATCTTCTCTGTGCAGACTATTCCTATCAATGTTTTTTAAACATTAAAATGTTTTCCTTATTCTGATAGCTTTAATAATTTTAGTTGAGGGCTAAAGTTAAGGACTTGCTTCTATAAGATTTGCATTTAAAAAGTTAAAAATGTCATTACTGAGTACGCTATTTGGACAATGAAACTGAAAATAAGTTTTCCTACTATAAGGTACAAGATATGGAATTTGAGAACCATACATAAAGGTGAAATTATATGGTATTTGTCTTTGTAATCTACTCTCATATTTTATCTTTGAATCACTTTTTTCCCTGAATGCAAAAGTAATATTTGGAAATGTTTGTTTATATGAAGGAAAAGGTATATTTTTTGAAAATATATTTTGAAAAGGAAAAAAAAAAAGGAAAAGTGTTTTGTTTTGTTTTTTTAGTAAATAACCAATTTTTGTATTTAAGTAATTTTATTTCAAAGTAATATTTAAAGAGGCTTCCCTGATAGCTCAGTTGATAAAGAATCTGCCTGCAATGCAGGCGACCCCAGTTCAGTTCCTGGTTCAGGAAGATTCACTGGAGAAGGGATAGGCTACCCACTCCAGTATTCTTGGGCTTCCCTTGTGGCTCAGCTGGTAAAGGATCCACCTAGAATGCAGGAGACATGAGTGAAATTATATCTTTGAAGCCCAAAGCCTTTCTTCAATTTTAAAGATGATTATATTGCCTTGAATCAATTAAAAAATTAATTATCATCTCTAGCAAAGCTGTATGTTTTTTATGCAATATTTTGGGTAGAAAAACATAGTAAATAAAGAAAAAATATTTTGAATGGACTATTTTATTGTGATAGACAGGAAAATTAATCTTCTGATTCACTAATATACTTATTTAAAATTATTATAAAAATCCTAAAATACTTTGCATTGTAGATTGTCTTTTCAAAAAGAAAATAATCACAAAAACAAAAGAATCACATGAAACTGATTAAATGTACCAAGCATATTTTTATTTTTTTCCCATAAATACAGCATGTAAAAATTCATTCCATTTATATATGGGAGTACCAAAATACTCATCTAGCAACTAAGAATACAAATACACTTTTCAATGTTCATTTTTAGTATCTTACTTATTTAGGGTACATATTCTATTGATGGGGACTCATCACTAAAGTATTTCCAAATGATATCTATTTTCTAGGTCACATATATTGTATTTTATTCCTTACAGTAACCAGAATTATTGAAGATAGCATTATATTACCTTTCCATTTTCAATCTACTAATTTCATTTTCACATAAAAGAACTATTTATCTATTAAAAGAATGTTCAACTATCACTTAAGACTTAGAAATAAAAGCACAAATGTGATTTTATCAGCTAAACAAATGCCTTTGCTAAATTCAGGCTCTCTATTGAGAAGAGCTGCCATCTCAATTAGATAAATGTATTATTAGGTAAATAATGGAAATTTTACCTGTAAAAGCTTATCAGATATATAAATATATCATTTAAGAAATTATGTTATGATTTAAGAGCATTTGTTTTTAAAATAATTGCATTATAGTTTTAACTCAACCATGATAAAGACATAGTGTTTTCTAAATTATCTACTTGTGAGGTGGCTTTGATTTTGAGACATGTATTGATTTTGATTCAGTAAAATAGTTATTTCTCATTTAGGCAAAGGATTGGTTATTTGCTTAGCTTGAGTTAGACCTAATGAATTTGATTCATACTTGCATATAGATCTCTAATAGTGCTTTTTAAATAAATAGGTTCTCTAGGTCTTTTATTCACTAGACACAGATTTTTATGTGTAGCAAATTATTTAATTATATAGTATACATGCATATATATTCATACATGGTTCTAAAGCATCAGGAATAAGATTTATATATATATATATATATATATATATATATATATATAGGTACATGCCTATTCTAAACTTAAAACACACTCTTGCTGCTGAGTCACGTCAGTCGTGTCCGACTCTGTGGGACCCCATAGACGGCAGCCCACCAGACTCCCCCGTCCCTGGGATTCTCCAGGCAAGAACACTGGAGTGGGTTGCCATTTCCTTCTCCAATACATGAAAGTGAAAAGTGCAAGTGAAGTCGCTCAGTTTTGTCCGACCCTCAGCGACCCCATGGACTGCAGCCTTCCAGGCTCCTGCATCCATGGGATTTTCCAGGCAAGAGTACTGGAGTGGGGTGCCATTGCCTTCTCCGAAACACACTCTTATGCACTACATAATCTGTTTTTTATGGACCAATCTGTTTTAATACGTAGGATAAGAAGGGTCAGCGTGCTCAAGCATTGCTCTCTGATTTTCTCATAGGCTATGGCAAATTTGTGGGGTAGGAAAAATCAAACCTCCCCACTGCTATGCTCTCTCTCTCTTTTCTTCCTTCTTCTTACTTTTTTAAACAACTATTCATGGCAGGCAGAGAAATTGTAGCTAATGTGAATCTGCCGTAGAGCACCAGACCACATATGTCCCACTCTCATTAGAGATTTTCTAAAATGTCTTTTCTGTTAACATTCTGCACCCTGAATGCATTTTCTCTCAGCTGCTACTCCACAGGGAACAACCAACAAGGCAGCCGCTGAATGACATCTATCACTGCTCCCTGAGGATCGGGAAGGGGAGAGATGGACAGCATGTGGTATTCCTAGAAAGATGTTCATTTGGAGAAAAAAAAAAACTAAGAAGGGATGAGGAGATATAAAATTACCTTATGTGAATGACTGTCACATAACAATGAAAGAATAGTAGAACAGTTCAGATTTTCTTTAGGAAAAAAAATGACCTGTTTTAACATTTGAGTTGGATTTAAAGAAGCATTTCTATAAAATGAAGTTTCCAAATTCAGGATGGCCTGGATTCGCTTTATCCTCAGACAGGTGAAGCAAACACACTGGGGACTGCCCGACATATACCTGTCTAGAATTCTTACACGCTGTTAAGGTCAGCACACAGGACAGGTGGAAGGGAGCATCTTAATTTAAAATATTTAAAATGTCTTAACTTTGGGAATTCCCGCACAGGTTCTTTCCCTAGTGGGGGCACTAAAACCCTGCATGCCACAAAATGTGGCCAAAAAAAATTCTTAACTTTAAATATTGTAAAAATACTTTCATCTTCTTATTGATATGCTGATGCCATTAAAATGCAACATCACAGCATCAGTTAAATATAATAGAAACCTCCTGTGTGGTATAACCAAAATAATTTTCTAGATTAAAAAAATTAACCTTCTTGAGTTCATAAGAGATTTTCTTTTTCAAATTGGAAGCATGTAGAACTACTGGTGCATTAATTAAATAAAATGCTTTTGGATCCAGAAAATAGTGGCATAAGAAATACAAACATTTTACTTAGGTAATAATATGACATATAGCTTCATTACTCTGTCAGCATTCAGTTAAAGAAGACTCTCTGAAGCATGAAGATTTTAGTTAATTCAATAAACTAGTCCACCTGTTATGTATACAAAACAGCCTATCACAGCTTGGGGCCGAGCACCATATTTCATTTGGGGGGTGTCCAAACCCTTCAAATTGCAAGAAGTCTCTGCATTCTAAACTTCCAAGATACATACTTTCTCCATTGTTGTTGCTGAGGGCTTTAGAGACACTAGAAATGATTGTCAAAAAAGACATTTTTAATGATTTTAAATTAGTTATTCCAAAAATGTGGTCTAATCTGATTCCTGTGGGAAGTTGGTTAAAAATACATATTCCTAGGGTCCAGACCCCATCGAATTGTAGGGTTTTTGTTTTTTGGGTTTTTTTTTTTCCTTGGCCTGACTGTGCCAAGAAATCTGCATTTTAACAAAGTCCTCATCTTTTTGTACTTAAATTGCCCATAGAGAACAACTTCTTGAGATGTAGACAGGACACATTTAAAATGATCAGTCACATTAACTACTGAAAGAGGAAAGCCTGCCAATTTTAGGAACTCCTCACTTCCCAACCTCAAGCTTGCAATTTAAGGGAAATGCACTTTTCATCTTAGAGTCAAATGGCTCACTCTACAATTTCACTAAGGAAAAGGGTTATAGCCAGAAAAGGGAAAATACCCTCTACCTTAATCTTCTCTGCTGTATCATAGGATTACCTGGTCCGGGGATGAGAATCCCCTGTTATTACTGTCAGTACATCCAAGAACAAATAGATTCTTGGACTGATCTGAGAGCTAGCTCCCTGCCACTACCCACCTCACTGGTGATTGTTGATTGATTTCAACAGTCAAAATCCATGCAAATTTTTGAAACTTTATGAGTTCTGGCCTACTCATTTAGGTACTAATGAAAAGAATTATATTTTTGCATCTTCTGCAGTAGGTGCATTTATTTTTTTTCAAATACCTAGCAGAGTCTCATAATAAAATGGATTACTCTAAAAATACTGTAAAACTCTAAAAACAATGAGTTTTACAAAAATCCTTTTGTGGGGTATTTATATAGTAATGTTTCATTATTTCATAGGTCTGATATATCAATACGTAATTTAAAGCACCTAAGGGTATGTCATGTTGTATAAATTTAATAAACTCTCTTGATACTAAAGCTGCCTTTGGATTTATTGAATTAATAAGATGCCTATTTAAAAACATTAAAATGTAAATCATTTTGAACAAGATTCATTTAATAATCTGCAAGCTTTAAAGAAGATACAGTAAAGCTTAGGCAGTGATTCATCAACTGAAATTTGGATTGGAATAACTTCAGCAGAATCTAAAGTTATGTAAAAATTTAAAGTTCAGTGCAATGTCTTTAATTTAGAAGGAAACAAAAAAGAACTTCTGAAATTCTTTTTGACAAAGTCTGCCCTAAAAGCTCAAATCTGTGCTTTTCTTGACTTTTCCCAGGGCTGATAAACTAACCAAGATTATAAGATGATCCTCTGATAAGGATTACCCAATCAGTTACTTTAAGAATGGTGTTGTTTGGTGCTGTTAAGGTTGTTCTCCTGAATTTTACTCTTCTAATTGAAAAAAATCTCTATGTAGAAGACCTGACACATTGCAAAGGGGTTAACCCTCATGCGTCCTTTTCAAGAAACATTCTACAGCTTCATTTAGACAATCAGGTGAAGGGTTGGGAGTGAGTATTTGATAAAACATTCCAAGTTTCTTGTGAAACTTCTGTGTCATTATTTGGAAGTATATATGTAAACAATGGGAAAAGTTGCTTAAATATGATGACTCATAATAAATTTGATGACAAAGGTTTTGATCTTTAAAAACAACCACTATAATATCACTATGAACTAGTCTGCTTTCATTTTTAAGGGTATTCTTTTTGTATGGAATAAATGAAAACATGTCTATTATTATTTCTTTGTGTTCATATGCGTGCAAATTATTCCTTCACATAAAGTATTGTAGTAACTAAAATAGAATTATGCTACTTTATTTTGTTAAGGCATTTCTCCCTAGAAAAAAAGAAAGGTATTGATGCATTTTTTCATTTTTTTTTCTTTCTACTTTTGTCAGATCAGTATGCATTCTGTCGATATATGATTGACATATTTGTCCATGGGGACTTAAAACCAGGTATTCCAAATAATCCTTGTTATTTGTCTGTTTTAACAGTCTTTGCTTTCAAGATTGTTTGTTTTATATGTACTAAACTGTTATTTTAATTTTTTTAAAAAAATTGCATAATGCATGTGTAGATTTAGAGTAAACCGATAAAAACCAGAAGTAATAACTGGCATTAGGGCCTTTAATTTTACTTGCTATGACTGCATGGCCTATTGCAAATGAAGTCTCTTGAAAGCAAAAAAAGTGTTAATATCTTTATGTACAAAAAAATGCTAATATCTTCAATAATATCTTCAAGTGAAGGGTTGAATCATCTTAGTCTCAGTAAATTTAGAATAAAAGACCTGTGACAATGAAAGCATTCTTTTTTTTTAGACAAGAACAGAATAAATATTAAAATCCATCATATTTCAAATATTGAATCTTTTTTCAAAACTTTTTGATTTTCTCACTTGCAAATGACCTTAGTTAATCACTCCAGAGAACTACTATTGATGGAGACAGTCAACCTTGGAGTTAATAGTCAGCAATGGAGAAGTCTTTTTACCTAAAGGAATGTATCTATCATCTCTCCTGTCTTAAAATGTTGCCCAGAGTATACAAAGGAATTCTTTGTTGCTGTTGGTTAGTCGCTACATTGTATCTGACTCTTTTGCGACCTTCTTGACTATAGCCTGCCAGGCTCCTCAGTCCATAGAATTTTCCAGATAAAAATACTGGAGTGGGTTGCCATTTCATTATCCAAGAGATCTTCCTGACCCACGGATTGAGCCCACATCTTCTACACTGCAGATGGATTCTTCATCACTGAGCCACCAGGGAAGCCCCATAGTAAATACTACAATGGTATTAAAGTACTAGTTGCTCAGTCCTCTCAGACTCTTTGCTATCCCAAGGACTATAGGCCACCAGGCTCCTCTGTGCATGGGATTCTCCAGGCAAGAATACTGGAGTAGGTAGCTATTCTCTTCTCCAGGGGATCTTCCCAACCCAGGAACTGAACCCCAAGCTCCTGCATTGGCAGGAGGATTCTTTACCATTGAGCCACCTGGGAAGCCCCAAGGGATTCTTTACTAACATCTTAATTAAGAATTAGTAACTTAATTGCTTATACTCTGTTTTCAGATTTAAAAACTGACAGTACTATGTTCATGATTGGGGAAACATTTCTAGGAAGATGGCATTGTTAGTTCAGTTCAGCCATTCAATCCTGTCCGACTCTTTGCAACCCCATGAATTCCAGCACACCACGGCTCCCTGTCCATCACCAACTCCCGGAGTTCACTCAAACTCATGTCCATCAAGTTGGTGATGCCATCCAGCCATCTCATCCTCTGTCATCCCCTTCTCCTCCTGCCCCTAATCCCTCCCAGCATCAGAGACTTTTCCAATGAGTCAACTCTTCACATGAGGTGTCCAAAGTACTGGAGTCTCAGCTTTAGCATCATTCCTTCCAAAGAACACCCAGGACTGATCTCCTTTAGAATGGACTGGTTGGATCTCCTTGAAGTCCAAGGGACTCTCAAGAGTCTTCTCCAACACCACAGTTCAAAAGCATCAATTCTTCGGCGCTCAGCCTTCTTCACAGTCCAACTCTCACATCCATACATGACCACTGGAAAAACCATAGCCCTGACTAGACAGACCTTTGTTGGCAAAGTAATGTCTTTGCTTTTGAATATGCTATCTAGGTTGGTCATAACTTTTCTTCGAAGGAGTAAGCGTCTTTTAATCTCATGGCTGTAATCACCATCTGCAATGATTTTGGAGCCCCAAAAAATAAAGTCTGACACTGTTTCCACTGTTTCCCCATCTATTTCCCATGAAATGATGGGACCGGATGCCATGATCTTCATTTTCTGAATGTTGAGCTTTAAGCCAACTTTTTCACTCTCCACTTTCACCTTCATCAAGAGGCTTTTTAGTTCCTCTTCACTTTCTGCCATAAGGGTGGTGTGATCTGCATATCTGAGGTTATTGGTATCTCCCGGCAATCTTGATTCCAGTTTGTGCTTCTTCCAGCCCAGCGTTTCTCATGATGTACTCTGCGTATAAGTTAAATGAGCAGGGTGACAACATACAGCCTTGACATACTCCTTTTCGTATTTGGAACCAGTCTGTTGTTCCATGTCCAGTTCTAGCTGTTGCTTCCTGACCTGCATATAGGTTTCTCAAGAGGCAGGTCAGGTGGTCTGGTATGCCCATATCTTTCAGAATTTTCCACAGTTTATTGTGATCCACACAGTCAAAGGCTTTGGCATAGTCAATAAAGCAGAAATAGATGTTTTTCTGGAACTCTCTTGCTTTTTCAATGATCCAGCGGATGTTGGCAATTTGATCTCTGGTTCCTCTGCCTTTTCTAAAACCAGCTTGAACATCTGGAAGTTCATGGTTCATGTATTGCTGAAGCCTGGCTTGGAGAATTTTGAGCATTACTTTACTAGCGTGTGAGATGAGTGCCATTGTGTGGTAGTTTGAGCATTCTTTGGCATTAACTTCCTTTGGGATTGGAATAAAAACTGACCTTTTCCAGTCCTGTGGCCACTGCTGAGTTTTCCAAATTTGCTGGCATACTGAGTAAAGCACTTTCACAGCATCATCTTTCAGGATTTGGAATAGCTCAACTGGAATTCCATCACCTCCACTAGCTTTGTTTGTAGTGATGCTTTCTAAGGCCCACTTGACTTCACATTCCAGGATATCTGGTTCTAGGTCAGTGATCACACCATCATGATTATCTGGGTCATGAAGATCTTTTTTGTACAGTTCTTCTGTGTATTCTTGCCACCTCTTCTTGATATCTTCTGCTTCTGTTAGGTTCATACCATTTGTATCCTTTATCGAGCACATCTTTGCATGAAATGTTCCCTTGGTATCTCTAATTTTCTTGAAGAGATCTCTAGTATTTCCCATTCTGTTGTTTTCCTCTGTTTCTTTGCATTAATCGCTGAGGAAGGTTTCCTTATCTCTTCTTGTTATCTTTGGAACTCTGCATTCAGATGCTTATATCTTTCCTTTTCTTCTTTGCTTTTTGCTTCTCTTCTTTCACAGCTATTTGTAAGGCCTCCCCAGACAGCCATTTTTCTGTTTTGCATTTCTTTTCCATGGGGATGGTCTTGATCCCTGTCTCCTGTACAATGTCATGAACCTCATTCCATAGTTCATCAGGCACTCTATCTATTAGATCTAGTCCCTTAAATCTATTTCTCACTTCCACTGTATAATCATAAGGGATTTGATTTAGGTCATACCTGAATGGTCTAGTGGTTTCCCCTACTTTCTTCAATTTCAGTCTGAATTTGGCAATAAGGAGTTCATGATCTGAGCCACAGTCAGCTCCCAGTCTTGTTTTTGCTGACTACAGAGCTTCTCCATCTTTGGCTGCAAAGAATATAATCAGTCTGATTTCGATGTTGACCATCTGGTGATGTCCATGTGTAGAGTCTTCTCTTGTGTTGTTGGAAGAGGGTGTTTGCTATGACCAGTGCATTGTCTTGGCAAAACTCTATTAGCCTTTGCCCTGCTTCATTCCATATTCCAAGGCCAAATTTGCCTGTTACTCCAGGTGTTTCCTGACTTCCTACTTTGGCATTCCAGTCCCCTATAATGAAAAGGACATCTTTTTTGGGTGTTAGTTCTAAAAGGTCTTGTAGGTCTTCATAGAACCATTCAACTTCAGCTTCTTCAGCATTACTGGTTGGGGCATAGACTTGGATTACTGTGATATTGAATGGTTTGCCTTGGAAACGAACAGAGATCATTCTGTTGTTTTTGAGATTGCACCCAAGTACTGCATTTCGGACTCTTTTGTTGACCATGATGGCTATTCTATTTCTTCTAAGGGATTCCTGCCCGCAGTAGTAGATATAATGGTCATCTGAGTTAAATTCACCATTCCAGTCCATTTAAGTTCGCTGATTACTAGAATGTCGACGTTCACACTTGCCATCTCCTGTTTGACCACTTCCAATTTGCCTTGTTCGTGGACCTAACATTCCAGGTTCCTATGCAATATTGCCCTTTACAGCATCAGACCTTGCTTCTATCACCAGTCACATCCACAACTGGGTATTGTTTTTGCTTTGGCTCCATCCCTTCATTCTTTCTGGAGTTATTTTTCCAATGATCTCCAGTAGCATATTGGGCACCTACCAACCTGGAGAGGTTCTCTTTCAGTATCCTATCATTTTGCCTTTTCATACTGTTCATGGGGTTCTCAAGGCAAGAATACTGATGTGGTTTGCCATTCCCTTCTCCAGTGGACCACATTCTGTCAGCTCTCTCCACCATGACCCGCCCGTCTTGGGTGGCCCCACAGGGAATGGCTTAGTTTCATTGAGTTAGACAAGGCTGTGGTCCGTGTGATCAGATTGGCTTGTTTTCTGTGATTATGGTTTCAGTGTGTCTGCCCTCTGATGCGTTCTTGCACCACCTACCGTCTTACTTGGGTTTCTCTTACCTTGGACATGGGTTATCTCTTGATGGCTGCTCCAGCAAAGGGGTATCTCCTCACCGCCGCCCCTCCTGACCTTGAACGTGGTGGAGTAGCTCCTCTTGGCCCTCCTGTGCCCATGTAGCCAAATGGCATTGTTAAGGAAGGAACTAATTTACATTAGAATAATTAAGGCTGATTGTTTAAAGCAAACTGCATTTTGTTTTCTTCACTACTTTTATAGAAATCTTTCTAAAATGTACAATTATAATTCATGCATATAAAGACAAACAGGCATGTTATATCTAAAAAATATATATATGAAAAACCTAGGTCCTTGAAAATTAGAAGATCATGAGAACTAAAGCTCTCAGGAAAACAGGTAATTTTAGTACCTTGTTCAAGTTAATGTCCTCCTTCACTTCCTTTTTTATTTTCATATCCTTTTTTCACTTTCTTATTGTGTTAGAAACTGAAATAAGGAGAAAAATACTGAAAAATACAATTACTTATTTTGTAAAAATGCTTAGTGTTAACATATGTGACAGTATCATAATAAAATAAGATAGAAACATTGAGGAAGGTTGTTTAATATAGTGAAAAGAGAGAGCTTTGGACACAAGTAGAGGTATCATTCTTGACTCCATTCCTTTTTAGCATTGGACCTTCAGCAAATTGTTGAACTTCATTTGATCTTCAGGGCTCATATATTTAAAATTGAGATTATGTAACAAACTTACAAAGTTGTTGATAGAACATCTAATAGATACACAACAAAGTACTTTTTTCTATAATACATTTATTTCACCCCAGCCTGTCTGGACAAGCATTCCACATAAAGGGAACCTAAAGAGAACGTATCAACATTGACAAGTCTCTGTCTCTATACACCATTAACTCAATCTTTAAGTAGCAGACTGTTGCCCATTTTATTCAGCTATGATAGTTTAAGAAACTTCTACTCTACTATACTTTGCTTTTTTAAGAGACCGAATCTTGAAGATATCAGTTAGCTATTTACTTACACACAAAATGAATCTACAGTGTTGATTAATGTGAGTTTTTAAATACCATCATCTGAAGAAAATGTGTTCTTTATTCCATTTAAATTATTTGTAGGAGCTACCAATTGATTATAAAATACAATTTCTAAGAAAATCACAAGAAGCAGATAACTGGGGTATCCAGTCAGTGAGAGATGTTAACAGTTTTGTAATCACAATGCCATTTGTGTCTTTCTGAAAATTCAACAATGTGTTAAGATCAGAAGGAGCAGTAAAACCGTCTCTTCTTGAGTTAAGGAGAATTTTGTTGTTGTTGGGGAGGAAGGAAACTTTCCTTTACTGTCCTAAGCTCTTCTATCTGCTATAACAATTGAATTGACATGAGAGAGGTCAAAAGGAGAAAATCAAATTTAATTTCATAAACATAGGAAGCCTACAATGAAGTATATATTGCTATCCTGAACTAAGAAATGAAATAGGCACCCAAGGCTCTGAAGGACAGGAGAGTAATTCACAAGACAATATAAAAAAAGAGTAGATATTGGGCAGTTTGATGTTTGCCCTGACATACAGATGGGGCCACCTAGATAAAATTTTGGTAATAAGTTTTCTTTTTCCTGTGAAAACCCTCCAGTTTAATTCCTTGTAGATAGTTATGGGAGGGGAAGTAGTTTCTCTTGAGGTTGTAGGATCTCTGTTGTCCTTGTTCAAAATAATCCACAAGTCAAAGTGGCACATCTTGAAGAGGCCTGTACTGAATCCCCAGGGTTCCCTTCTTTGGAACTTCCCCAGGAAGTTTCCCAGTTCAGAATTTGAGTTGGTAGATTGCTGTATCTCTCTGAACCAGTCTCTTAGAATTGAAAATAGGTCATCTCGGTTAAAGTTGTATCCCGTTCCATGAGGCACTGATAACGGGTGGGCTCCCAAAGTTAGGCCTATGGTGCAAGCAGTCAGGTATTTAATAAGAGACATTTATATGGAAACAAAAGAAAAGTAATGCTTAGTAATTGGAGTAGACTGTACTCCAATTTCTGAACTCCAACTCCAGTTGAGAAAGTTTCTAGATGTCCAACTTGAAGCATTTTAAGAGGGAGCAGGGACAGGCAGTGACAATCTGATGGATTTTTCAGGTTTGCAGTTTGAATGTATCTAGTGATCTTTCTGATTGGCCCTAGCAACAGGCATGAAGATTATCTGTATATGAGCTGTTATGGTGATTTCTCTGAAGTTTTTATCAAGTTGTCCAACTTTAGTGTGCATGTCTTTGGAAAATGGGCAGTTTTCGTTCTCAATGATTTCAAGTCAAAAGAGTGGAAGAAAAGTTGGAAAACTTAATTTGGAGAACTGTTGCCAAATATTGGTGAAAACTGGAAGAATTCAGGAGTCAAGTTTATAGGTAGAAAACAAAACCTCAAAAGACAATGGACAGTAGTAGAATCTAATACCCACAAAAGTATATTACTGAAACATAATTTTTCTCTGTAAAAATCATTCTCATATCTATCAAATATTGCCAAATTAAGACTAATCTCTTTGCAAAATAAGTCATTTCAATAAATTTGGCCCAATTATGTATATAAGTACAGTAAGAACAGTGATTGATCATATAGATCAATCATCATCTTACATTGTTTTTCTGACAAATTTAGTATAATAGTATAACAAATGTATAATATGATACTTAATGTTTATAACTCTAAAGACATGTATGTATTAATTAAATTACAAACTTAAACTTTTATTTACCAAAAATTATAGTAGCTGCTGTGAACCTGAAAAACATTCGAGTTAGTTTCTACTGTATCTTTGAAAACATACTTAATTTGTATAGTGCTTGTTTTAATTTTTATTTTTAATTAGAAAGTAATTGCTCTACAATGTTGTGCTGGTTTTTGCTATGCTTGTTTGTGTTTAAGCCAGTTAAATTGAACTCTTTTATAATTAAGTTTAGTAATACCATTCAGAAGTAGAAAAATACCATGTCTGTAATGTACATACATATAGATGGACATAAAAGAGAGACCTTATGATTTTCATTAAAACATTTTTTGAACAATAATTTTGGACAAGGCTGCTTATATAGCAATTCATATTTTAAAAGCCCGTTCTATTTTTTAAACAATTGAGTATTAAGATTTGGAGATAGTCTAGATACAAGTTCCTACAGAGATTACAAGACTTTTGCAGGGGAGGTTAGGAGATCTATGAAGAGAAATGGGTGGAATGTGAATTTCCTCTAGAACTGAATTTCCAATTTTGCAAAGATTTGTAAGATCAAAGGCTGATCAACCGTCGAACTACATCATCCTCAATTTGCTTCTTTATGTCAGGGAGACTTCTAACTTTGTTTTAAATAAAAATATTTATATGTTCTTCTCAGGCAGTTTTGTTGGCATGTTCAATTAATATTGCTTGAAGGGCAGATTTATGAGCTTTCTGTTTTACAAAACGAGTTAAAGGAAACATTCCCCAGTGAGATACAATGTCCGTCCCCATTATACAGTCAGGAGAAAGAGATACAATAAGGTATATAAAGCCTGTTCAGATTTATCAGTTCTCTTATAAATTTTTATCTTAATTCCATTAACTCTTATGTTACTAATTATAGCCTCCATTAGGATTTCATGAATAAATTTTAGTTCTACAGTATTGGGTAGGGGAAGTTGTCCCAGCCAGACATAATATCTATTCCCATAAAATATCCAGGTAACGTTGCCATTACTTCTTTACATAAAGCTTGTTTAAACATTCATATTTTTATAATCTTATCAACTCTTACATTTCTTGTACTTACATCCTTTCAATCTAATTATAGCCTGAGTCAGAGGCTCTACCAGTGGATATTGGTACCAGTTCATGGGGTTCCCATATCAAGGGTTTCCTGGAAACTTCTATTTTCTATCCCCAGACCATTTGAGTCATTTTTCTGCAGAAGGCTTTGGGCCCCCAGTGAGGGGTTAAGCCAAGGAATCCTGGTTCCTTTGTCAATATTTAATTTGATTAACTGGCTGGTTGCCCCTAGTGATTGTTGATCAGGTTTCTCACAGTAATCTCTGCCTTTCAGCTTTTTAAATTTCTCCAAACTGGGATAAACAGATGAACCTGTCTGGATTTCTTTAACATTGCTGGATGAAAGGGGGGACATTCAAGCCCACCCAGCCTTTTGGTAGCTATATGAAAACCTTTATGGTAAACGTATCAATGTCTGTTTTATTCATCCTGATGCTGGATGGCCTTATTAAAGGTTCAGGATATTGTTCTACCTGTCCAAAAAGAATTTTGGACAAGGAATGCAAAGGAAAACACAGAGAGAGAGAGAGAGGCATAAAGAGAAACAACAAAACTGTTTATTAAGAAGCTAAAATATGCACTCAGAAAAGGATGTGGGTGTGCTTGCAAATGAGGAGTGCCCCTCAGGTTTTCTGATTACCCTTTTTATTTCATCTTAATCTTTGAATAGTCATGAGTTTTTTCTATTAGATGCAGAATATTCATTGATGGGGCTTCCCTGGTGGCTCAGATGGTAAGGAATCCGCCTGCAATGTGGGAGACCTAGGTTCAATCCCCAGGTTGGGAAGATCCCCTGGAGGAGGGCATGGAAACTCACTCCAGTATTCTTGTCTGGAGGATCCCCATGGATAGAGAGGAGCCTGTCAGGCTACAGTCCATGGGGTCACAAAGCATTGGACATGAGTGAGTGATTAAGCACAGCACACATTCATTGATAAGAAAGTGAAAGCCAGGTGATTATCTTATGTACTTATATCAGCTTTGGTTCTTGTGCACTGGACTCCTGAAGCCACCACACACCCATGCTGAGAGCTATTTTCCCTTAAGTTTTCCCTTACCAGTTAGGTACTACACCTGGAATGTTGTATAGTGGTCATATGAAGCCTGGACATTTTTATTGAGCATGCTTGGCCATGCTCTGTGGGTTTTATGATCAGGGTTCCCTATTTAGATATCACAACGTTTAATCAAAGTCTAATTTATGTTTTGTTATTGATGCCATTCCTCAGTGGCTTTGCCTTTTTGCCTAATGACTACACATGAGTGTTACTGGAAAGTTGGTTCTTATTTCATTGCAGAAAGAATTCAGAGATGAAACAGGGAGGTCAAGAAAGCAAAGCGAGGATTTTTTTTTTTTTTTTTTTTTTGGTTGGATGAGCTCTTTTTATTGATTTGCCAGTGCTCTTTACATATGAAGGTATGAGCCCTTTGTTACATATTCACCCTATAAGCAGTAACTTTTAATTATTAAATGTAGTCCAATGATTATCTTTTTTTTACATAACAATAGAAAGTTAAGTCACTCAGTCATGTCCGACTCTTTGCTACCCCATGGACTGTGTAGTCTACTCCGTCCATGGGATTTATCTAAGGGATATTATACTCTTAAAGAGAGAACAGACAGTATAAGTTGAGTAGCTGTGCTGTTCACGAGATGTGTGGTTTCCTGCCCTTTGGCCCATATACCCCATTCTCTGTTTGTATCTAGCTTTCTGCCTGCTCTAACATCCCACCTTCAAGGAGTCTGAACCCTCAAAATCTTTTAATGAGCAAAGGGTCAATAGTCCATCTCCTGTAACTGCTTCAAGCTGAGTGTGGGCATTGTCTCTACCTTTGGGTGCAGATCTCCTTGGTATCTGTCAGAGATAGGGGTATTGGTGATGTTTACAGTATTGGAGATGGAAAGTGGGGAACAGCAGGAGGCAGCAACCTTGTGCAGTGTATGTGGATAGTTCTCAGCTTCAGGTAGGATAGGTTGAAATTCCTGCATCATCATTTGAAATTGGAATTTTCTGAAGCCATGGGGTTTCTGAAGCACCTCAGGTTTCAATACAGCAGCTATTAATAGGGAGAAATGGGACTATATTTGAGTATAGTTATTAGCTATATTACACATTTTATTGTTGTTCAGTCACTAAGCCACATCCAACTCTTTGTGATCCCATGGACAACAGCATGCCAGACTCATCTGTCCTCCACTATTTCTCAGAGTTTGCTCAAACTCATGTCCATTGAGTTGATGATGCTATCTAACCATCTCATCTTCTGCCACCTATTCTCCTTTTGCTTTCAGTCTTTCCCAGCATCAGGGTCTTTTCCAGTGAGTTGACTGTTTGCATCATGTGGCCAAAGTATTGGATTCCGATTCCATTGGAGCTTCAGCTTCAATATCAGTCTTTCCAATGAATATTAAGTGTTGATTTCCTTTAGGATTAACTGGTTTGATCTCTTTGCTGTCCAAGGGACTCTCAAGAGTCTTCTCCAGCACCACAATTTAAAAGCATTAATTCTTTGGTTCTCACCCTTCTTTATAATTCAACTCTCACATACATACATGACTACTGGTAAAACAATGGCTTTGACTATACAGACCTTTGTCTGCAAAGTGACATCTCTGCTTTTTAATACAGTGTAGGTTTGTCATAGCTTTCCTTCCAAGGAGCAAGCATCTTTTAATTTCATGACTGCAGTCACTGTCCTCAGTGATCTTGGAGCCCAAGAAAATAAAATCTGTCACTGCTTCTACTTTTCCCCTTCTATTTGCCATGAAGTGGTGGGACCAAATGCCATGATCTTAGGTTTTCTGAATGTTGAGTTTTAAGCCAGCTTCTTCACTCTCCTCTTTCACCTTCATCAGGAGGCTCTTTAGTTTCTCTTCATTTTCTGCCATTAGAGTGGTATCATCTGTGTATCTGAGATGTTATTTCTCAAATATAATCGTCATTTCTCCCAGCAATCTTGATTCCAGCTTGTGATTCATCCAGTCTGGCATTTCACATGATGTATTCTGGATATAAGTTAAATAAGCACACAGACAATATACAGCCATGTCATACTCCTTTCCCAGTTGGGACCAGTCAGTTTTTCCATGTCCAATTCTAACTGTTGCTTCTTTACCTGCATATAGGTTTCTCAGGAGATAGGTAAACTGGTCTGCTATGTGCATCTCTTTAAGAATTTCCCACAGTTTGTTGTTATCCCCGCAGTCAAAGGCTTTAGCATAGTCAATGAAACAGAAGTAGATGTTTTTCTGTAATTCCCTTGCTTTCTCAAAACTGAAACTCACAACAGAAGCATAATAATAGTTAGAATAGTCTAGAATATTATCTAATCTCTATTCTGGCCTTGTCTTGTTATTATGCTTTTATTGTGAGTTTCAGTTTTATTTCAGTGACTAGATTCTTCCATCAGATAGTGATATTCCCCACATATTGGATATGAGCAGTCTGGTTGGTGTCTGTCACTTACCTGTGATTAATGAAAATTAGGGTGGTAAATGAGAACCCAGCATACATTTCTGTTAATTCCATCAGGTTCCTCAAGGAGGCAGGGACTCCTGAAAGACTTAGGTCCTCTGGGGAGGTGTGGTTGTGGGCACAGATCCAACAGCCAAATGACTCAGTACCTTTAGCAATGGCATTCATAGTGTCAGATAGTGAATGTTTGTAAGCTAAGCTATGATGATGTGAATAACAAGAAGGACCCTTCAGATGGATGTGGACTCTGGTAATTCCCTGAGGCCCACCTGCTACTTCCTGGAGGGGACAAAGAAGCTCTGACTGCATGGGACTGCTGCTGCTGCTAAGTTGCTTCAGTTGTGTCCGACTCTGTGTGACCCCACAGATGGCAGCCCACCAGGCTCCCCCATCCCTGGGATTCTCCAGGCAAGAACACTGGAGTGGGTTGCCATTTCCTTCTCCAATGCATGAAAGTGAAAAGTGAAAGGGAAGTCGCTCAGCCGTGTCCGACTCTAGGGACCCCATGGACTGTAGCCCACCAGCCTCCTCCATCCATGGGATTTTCCAGGCAAGAGTACTGGAGTGGGGTACTATTGCCTTCTCTGCTGCATGGGACAGAAGGGTAAAAAGGTTTATTGGGTGGGAGAGGGGCTGAAGATAGCAAAAGAGTTGGGACATGAGTCGTCGGTCTGGAGCTTGTGCTCCTCCAGGGGTGCCACTAAAGAAGGCATTTGTGAAGCCTGAATAGGTCCCAACTGGCAAGGTTCCCTAACATAGGACTTGAATAGTACAGGTTCTCTCTATGGGCCATAAAAGCTGCAATATAATGAACTTCTGTCTGGTTTCCCTGCCTTTTGCAAAAATATCTAACTGAGGATACTGTTATAGTTGAGGCTTCCATTCTCTGGCCAGGTCTCATGGTTCTCAAGTTTATATCAGGGCAAAGCTGGGTTACAAATGAAAATGAGTGTTTTTCATTTTAAAAAGTCTAGAGAAAACTTTTCCTAGTGACCCAGAATGCACCTGAAAGGTGAGTCCTTGGGGATGGAGGAGGTGTTTCCCATAGTTCGTTCAGGGCGAGAGTGCTCCTATAAGAGAGGAGCACTAGCCTTAGCCTTAGGAGGTCCCATGGGGGTTCCCTAAGACAGGACTGGTTCCAGGCTTCCCTGTCCATCTAGTGAAACGACCCTAGCCAATATGGGGGTTAGCTATCCTCTCCCCCCAACCCATGGCAGTCCTGCTGGCCCCAGCATCCTGGGGCCCGTGTCCTTCCTGGAATCTGTGGTACCCAGGATGAGCAAGTTTCCTGAAGGCTCCTCTGCAGATTCTAAGTTCAATGACGAATCCTTCTGTTTCAGGGTATGTTCCCCTGGAATGGACATCCTCATCATTCTAGGACCTATTTAGTTAGGGAGCCATCTTTTATCTAAAAGGGTGTTGAAAGTCTTAGTTGCTCAGTCCTGTCTGACTCTTTGAGACCTGGTGGACTGTAACCCTCCAGGCTCCTCTCTCCATGGGATTTCCCAGGCAAGAATACTGCAGTGGGTTGCTATTTCCTTCTCCAGGGGATGTTCCCGACCCAGAGCCTGCACCTCCTGTGTCTCCTGCATTGACAGGTGGATTCTTTAGTGCCTGAGCCACAAGTTTCTGAAAATAGGCACTGGCCATTAAGGGAGGCGATTTAAAGCTTTCTCTTTTCCCTTCCTTTTTGTGGGCAGTGCCATTGGACCTCAAGTCCGCCCCCCATCCACCCAACCTCTTTCCAGCAAGCTATGTGAGGTGGCCCAGGACGGGGTAGGGCAGCACCAGGCACTATATCTGTACTTACAAGTGACAGAAGTCTCGAGGGCCCTGTGAAGACTCTCCCAGTCCATCGACCCTGAAGAGGCAAGCGCAGTGGGGGCATGGGTTACCACTGGGGCTTGTATCCCCTGGGCATGGCCATCTCCGCTACCCACCCCTGCCCAAGCCAACTTACCCCAAAGGGCGGGGCGGGAGAGGGGGGTGTTGGTGGCAGGGAAGATTGGGCAGCTAGGGGGCGGGCGGACCACCGCGAGGTGCGCTGTGGCAGCAAATGATGACTGCCTAGCCGCAGCCCCTCCACGATGGGCCCCACAGCGCAATGCGGAGCTCTGCACCTTCCTGATACCTAGGCTGCCTGTGGCCTGAGGCAGCTCCTGAAGGGAAGGCGACAGGGCCTCTCTGCAGATTGTCTTACAGCGTAGGTAAGGCCTTGCTTTAGATTTCCACACAGTTGAACATAAGGGCAGTTAATCAAATGATGGATAAGGCAAACCCAGAGGGCAAGGCTCCTGTGGTTCCCACCGCCAGATGCCAGTGAGACAGGCTGGAAACTTCCTGACGTGCCAGGTACAGTAAAAAATGCAAGATCTTAGCGGTGAGGCTGCAAAATTCCTGGCAGGTTTCTTTTTCGCCATTCCCAGCTGAGTAAGGCGCAGTGGCAAGAACGGAGTGAGGTAGGGAGGCAGAGAGGATAGTCAGGCACGGGTGGACCAATAACACCCCCTGTAAGGGCAGCCGCGGGGGAGAGGGCGGTTTTCTGGTTTTGTGTTTTGTTTTACCTGTGTGCCAGAAACTCCGTGGAAATCGCCTTGAGGTCGGTGGACAGACCTCTCTCTATTCACGACTGACACACCCTCTTGCGGGAGATTTCTCGTGGTGAGTGTCCTGTGGCTTTTATAGCTCAACGCAATACCACGCCTTGC
Organism: Bos indicus x Bos taurus; assembly: GCF_003369695.1. NCBI lineage: Eukaryota > Metazoa > Chordata > Mammalia > Artiodactyla > Bovidae > Bos > Bos indicus x Bos taurus. The sequence goes on from NC_040084.1 coordinate 27,979,301, forward strand.
TGCAGTAGGTCTGAAAATGCCACAGACAGTAAGAAAGCAGAGAGAAAAATGGCGGAAATCAGGCAGCACCTCTGGAGCTCAAGGGAGGCGGAAGCTTAGCCAAATTCTTCTCCTGTTCTCACCAAAGGTGTTCCCAGAGGGTAGGCTTTCTCTCATCACAGAAAGAATTCAGAAATGACAGGGAAATGAAAAAAAGCAAAGTGAGAATTTTTTTGATAGAATGCTGTCAAAGGGAGAGCAGACAGTTATAAGGTGAGCAGCTGCCCTGAGCTTTGCCTAGCTGGTTATGTGGAGGGTAGAAATGAAGCGGCGGAATATTCACTGGGGAGTGAGGATTTTGTGGTCTTATTCCCAGGTTTTCATTCTAGCTCCACCTTCCTGAGGGAGGGAGGGATTTTTATTTTTATTTAGTCTTGGTCAGGAGTGTCTTGGCATCAGTGCATGATAGGAACGTATCTGTAAGGATAAATTTTGTAATGAGAGCATAATGAGCAAAAGGTTACATTGGGATGCTAGAGGTTCCTGCCTGTTCCCACCTTTCTTTGTCTGCCTCCAGGTCACTTATCACCCCCAAATGTGGTTTCCTGCCATTCTGGAGGTTCCTGCTTTTCTTTGTCTGCCCAAGGACCCCAGTTGATTACTGTTAAGATGTATGACTTCTTGCCATTTGGTGCTTGGTGCCCCCGTTTCTCTATTCTTTTTTTTTTTTTTTCGTTTCTCTATTCTTATCCAGAAACTGCCTTCTCCAAAATGAGGAGGCTGTCCTTGGGTCCAGTCCTATGCCTCAATCCCTTTTTTAATAACCATCTAAAGATTCCACCCTGCAGGGATGAGTCCCGAGACTCTTTCTGAGTTCTCTTTGTTCCATCTCTTTCAATACTTGCTTTATTTACCTTACTTCTTAATAACCCTTTAAAAAATTTCACCTTGTTGGGAAGAGTCCCTTGACTCTCCCCGCAAGCCTCTTTTCATTATCTTGTTAATTAACCTAATGTTTTTATTAGCATCTGTGAGACCCATAAGGGAAATCTGAGACTGCTTCTTGAAACTTTTTTTTTATAATTAGGGGAGTTCTTATGGCTAGCCATTATATTGCTTTGTATCTACTTTTTAATTTGGTCTTTCCATAGGTACCAATAAAACATGTTTGACAGCTCTCTAAAAACTTAACAATTCAGAAGTTTTTCCAGTTCAGAGGACCCATAATTGAGAAATAGGATTTTAATAGTGACTCAAACCAATTAGACTTTCTATGGCTCAACCATAGGTGCAAGAGGTGTCCCCAAAATAGAATAAAAAGAGATGCAGCCCTCAAAAGACCCAAAAAAGTTCACTCCCCACAATAGTCTAAGAAAGTAGAGACCTTTGTTGCACAAAGGATGATGTAGTGCCTGCACTGACAGAGCTACAAAGGTGCTATGAAAAAGCTTTTCACAAGGTGTTATGAAAAAGGCTTCTTATAGACTGGGACCCTTATGATAAACTCCCCTGACAATGGGCACGCCTGGACAAAGAGATGCTAGTCAAAGCCCCGGTTGACATCTGCACTTAGGACCAACTGGTTACAGCTGCTCTAAATCCCAGTCTGTCTGACTAAGTCAGTCAAACTATCTGCAAGTGCAGATAGTTACATCAGTCTTCTAGATGGCAAATACCGAAGAGACTATTCTCAAAAGCCAAACAAACTCTCAGGACAGAACAGGACAAAAGAAACATAACAACAACAACAACAACAGCAAAAAAAACAGCGACCATCTCTGGGGAAAAAATGGATCAAAGGAACCAAGAGTACTCTGCCAGATTTTCCAGTCACTAAGTCTAATGAACCGGCTCTCCAAATAATTTCTCCTGCTAATTAAATTTTTTATTAAGGAAAAAAGACCAAAAAAACACTTACCATTTGTCTGATGTCCTAGGATCCCTCAGCTACAGCAGCCTTGGAGGGAGCAGAGTTCAGCCAGGAAAGTTTATCTCACTAACTAAGCCAGCTGTTTGGGAGGAAAAAAACTTTCCTCTTCTAGGTTGTAAAAATAACATTGACATGAGACAGATTAACACGGAAAAATCAAATTTAATTTCATATTTACAGGAATCGCCCCTAGCTATACACATACACACACACACACACACACACACACAAACACACAGGAATCGCCCCCAACTACGCACAGGGCTCAGAGAGCTCACATACCAAAGAGGTTCACAGACAGAAAGGTAAAATGAGTATATATATTGCCACCCCGAGCTGTGGAATAGGGCAGGGGTCTGGGGCTCTCAAGGACAAGAGGATTTCACGGGACAATACAAAAAAAAAAAAATCAGGTTTTAGGTACTTAGGTGATTATCCTGCCATACAGATGAGGACACTTAGATAAAAATTATCTCCTATAATAATTCTTTTCCTGGGAAAAATCCCCAACTTAAATACTTGTATTTAGTTAAGGGACGGGCACTAATTTCTCTTGAGCCTGTAGGATCTTGATTGCCTTTAGCTCAAAATAATCCACATGCCAAAGTGGCATACCTTGAGAGATCCCTTGAGAGACTATTATGGCTAATAGTCCCCATACTATTAGCCATACAGAGGAGCCCTTTTAAAGTCATAAGTAAACATTCTCTAAATAGCCATGAGTTCAAATCTCTAGCACTGTGTAATAATCAAACTCTTAAAAAAAAAAAAATTCCCAAGTGCCATAGAATTAGATGTCTTAATACCATTCATTGACTTTCTAGTTGCCCTCATAATTTATTTCATCTGCCTGCCTTCATGAGTTTGAAAGTTCATTGCTATAATGTATAAGAAATTAAAGAATATGTAAATCACTATTTCTTGTTTGGAAATGGAAGAAGTTGGAGAATGGAAACATGTACTGTATGCTCATTGTTTCATATAAAAGATTATATAAAGCTTCATAAGTGTACAGAAAGAAAACTAATAATACTATCTTTTTTGGTGATATAGTACATAAGATGAAGTGAGAAATCACTAAATATGGCTCACATTTTCAGAAATAAGGAAAGGAAAACAAGATTTAATATGGGTATCTTAATTTAGAGAAAATGCAAGTGATAAGACTTTGACTCTGACTGACAATTACAGAATAAAACAATTCCTGCCAAGTTTATTGCTCTGCATGTATCCAGTATTTATAAAACATTTGTGCTTCCATCTGTTTCTGTTTGGGATTAGTGGAACACCTGTTATTGTTTAGTTAGAGTTCGTTATTAATTATTGGTAATGAGTTTTTAAAACTAAAACTTGATTTTTCCCTGTGGGAGAAAGTGGTTTTTTTTCTCTTTTTTGGTATAATATTGTCCCACCCTCCAAAGTAGCCCAAATTACAGCTCAAATTTGAAAAGCCTTGTTAATGTACTAATGCCTTGATGGAAGTCTCACGTTTTGCTTTTTTATCCCATCAAATAAAATGCCTCTAACTAATATAGTCTTAAATTTTTTTAGCTATCTAAAGATGAACAGAATTGCTCTTTCTCTGCAGTGAATATGCACTATCCTATAGTCAGAAACAATCCCCACCTCAATTACAGGGACCATCTTAATTGGTCCTGTAATCTTAACTGTAAAGATCAGATCACTCTGTTGTTTGAGTTAAAATTCTTTTATGCTAACTCACTCTATGAAGTGAAGGTGCAAGTGTTAGTCGCTCAGTCACGTCCGACTCTTTGCAACCCCATCGATTATGCTGTCCATGGAATTCTCCAGGCAAGAATATTGGCGTGGGTTGCCATTTTCTACTACAGGGGATCTTCCTGACCCAGGGCTGAAACTCTGGTCTCCCACGTTGCAGGCAGGTTCTTTACCATCTGCACCACCTGGGAAGAAAAAGTTGAAAAAATTATGAAAATTCTGTTTACACCTAGAAAGTTAGTATTTGCTATTAAGCCTGAAACTAAGCAACTTCAGAAGACAAATGTCTACAGTCTATAATTTTAGGATATTCCAGACATTGAAGAGCTCCTTTCTTCAAGAAATACTTTTGCTATTTCCTTGTTGCTGGATATCTGGGTTATTTCCAGTTTGGAGTTACTGATGCATAAAACTGCTATCAAATATAAATAAATACTTTTGCTGCTGCCTTTCAGTGATCTAACAACCCCACCATGATATCTCCTAAATGTGTAGATGTTCAGTGTAATAAGATGCATTTTGAATAGCCCCTAACCTTCTTTAGGGAGGAAGGAGGGGAAGAGAAAGAGAGAGAGAGACCCCATCCTTCCATGGGGACTGTCCTGAAGCCGATGACCTCTACTTTTTCTGTAGGGCTAGAGAGTCTAGTTGTCATTTTATTTTTTCAATTTATTTTGTATTTTAAAATTTTTACTCAGTTATAATTAACATAGAGTATTACTATATTAGTTTCAGATTTATAGCATAGTGATTTGATAGTTTTATGAAATATTATTATGAAATGATAACCACAATAAATCCAGTTACCATCCATCACCATACAAAGTTTTTGTAAAACTATTGACTATATTTCCTATGTGTACATTACATCCCCATGATTTATTTATTTTATGGCTGTGAGTTTCTACCTCTTAATCCCCTTCATCTATTTTGTGCATTGCCTGACCGGCTCCTCTCTGGCACCCACCAGTTTGTTCTGTGTCTAAGCATTTGTTTCTGTTTTATTTTGTTTGTTTATTTGTTTTATTTTTTATATTCTACGTAAATGTGAGATCATGTGGTATTTGTTTTTTCTTTCTGATTTATTTCTCTTAAGTATAACAACTTCCAGGACCATCCATCTTGCCTCAAATGGAAAGATTTCATACTTTTTAATGGCTGGACAATATTCCACTGAAATATATATATATATATATATACCACATCTTCTTTATCCATTCATCTACTGATGGATACTTAAGTTGCTTTCATGTCTTGGCTATTGTAAATAGTGCTGCAGTGAACATAGAAGTACATATATGTTTACAAATTAATAATCTTATAAGAGAACTATTAAAACTGGTCAAGGCAGACATTGGTTGCCAGACTGAGACTCAATTTACAGTGTCTTTTGTCTTTTTGCTTTTATTGTTTTTAGAAATCCATAGTACAGATGTTCAAGGTAGAAGCCTTTAGATTTATTAACCTTTATCAACTTTCCAGTAACTCCAATTTCCTCTTCCATATTTTGTGGCTAAGCATATTTTTCTTAAGTGACAGCCTACTGGTGGTTTCATTATTTAGGCAGACTCTTTAAAAGAAGTATCATGATCTTGCTAGGCATTTTCATTCTCCCTCTTAATCAACTTCCACTTGGGCCAAATAAATTGCATGCATTGCTGGACAGAGTCAACCAAGTTAAACAAGAGACACATTTCTATGGGTAAAAAATCACGTGGCTTACAGAGTCTTTTATACTCAGTATAGATAAAGAAATCAATTTAAATGTCCTGTACAAGGACCAGGGTTAATGCGCTTTCACTTAGTAATTTTAACACTTTTTTCCAACTTTTCATCTCTGTAGCCATTATGATTAAAGTTCAATACAAGTTAAAGTTTATCCCTTAGAAGTTATCCCACCATTGAAATTCCAGCTGCTGTCTGACTTTTGCTTGAGTCAAGAATTTATGTCAAGGTAATTTATTCTACTTTCAGTGTCATTTATTCTCTTAAAATTGAAGGTATTCACCTACCAAAATCTTTTCTGACTATAATAAGGTATTCTTTGGCAGCCCATATTCCAATTCTGTGGGTTTTAAGACCATAGCTAGAAAGAGCCTCAAGGAATAAGTTAGTATGCTCATTTTATTAAGATCCTTTTCTTGAACTTCAGTGGTGCTTAACTGCATTTTTGGTTTGATCCTGCTGAGAAGAGGTCAAATGTAATTACATTATAGTCACTGTTATTTAATGGTTTAATCTAATGTATTTCAGAGCTCAATTGGAGAAGAAGAGGTAAAATTTAGCCTTGCTGTACTCTTCTCTAAAAAAATCCTGCTCCTAAAAAATATACTCACTTTGGTTCCAAACATCTAATTATTTTTACAAAGCAAAAGCTTTGGGAGTTTTGATGTTTACTCTAAAAGCAATTGTTGAATCCCCTCTCTAAGCTGATAATCCAGAAAAGAGATAAGACACAGTACAAATAATTTTATAACTGAGGATAACTAGATAGACATGCAATAGATGTTCAGAAAATGTACATTAATCTCAGGATATTAAGAGTAAATGGTTATCTTCACTTATCTGGACCTCTTAATATTTTTAATAGTTTAAATCATTTAAAAATTGTTTGCAGAAGTAAGATTAAAGGAATGGTGAAAATTGTGATTAAAAACTTAAACATATCAAAGTTAAATGTTTATTTCATCAATTCCCTGGTTTTGAAGGTGTACACACACCAAATGGGAAACTTCTTTCAAAAGGAACTGAACTGCTCATCAACTATCATGCATAAACTTACAATGCATCCACCTTGTAGATACCAGTTCCACATTTCAAACATCTTTAATAGACTCTGGGATATTATTACTTCAAATTCTTTCAGAATGTGCATCATCAGGATGCAGCAAATGAATTTTTGAAATTTTTGATGGGTCATAATTTTGTTGAAAAGATGTCATCTTGATTCCATAATTGAAAAACATTTTTATTTTTAGATTTATAAGCATTAATTAGAATGATAAATCCAATAATCTTTAAATTTATACATTATTAATCCTTCTGAATTCCTTCGCATTTGTATGGTTTAAAAAAGCATAAATTTTGGCACACAGATTTTATGAAAACACAAAAGGGTACTATGATGTAACGTTTCAATGAAATGAGATACTTTATATTCTAGTCACAAACTGTTGCATGATAAAGTTCAAGCTGAAGAACTAATTGGATGAGGATACCACATTCCCTTTTTGAATGTGTTGTTTGCTCATTGATTCTTGAATTTTAGAAAATTCATTTTCTTGTGAAGATACATAGTCTTAAATTTCACTTGAATGGTCAATTTCAATTTCATCCTAATCATTAAGGTTTAATGTACTACAAACTATCTTTTTGCATTCATCTTCTGATTCACCCAATAACTTAAATATCTTCCTTTGTCAATATTCTTCTCTTTGCAATAATGGGTGGGAAATAAAAACTCTAAATTCTAAACTGTATTAAATGAAACTAAAAATTATGGACCATAACAATTTCTCCAGACTTTTGTAACTTCTTGAATGATGATACAAAACTTTAGTCAAGACAATGAAAAAAACTGAATAATGAAATAATGATTTGTTTTACAATTACATCATCCTTCTAGGCAATCCCATCATTATTCTATCTTCTTAATATTTTTTTCCTTTTATAAAAATTGTTGGGAATAATTAATAATTAATGATGAAATAATTCCTAAGTTTACGAAATAGAAATTGTTCAAGATATAAGGAAAATAAGATCAGGAATATCCCATAATGTGTCCTGAATTTTTAAAACTGACCAGTAGTGCCACATGATAATTACAAGATAGAATGAGTTTTATTGCTTAAAAATAATTCATTTTTCTTTGTTCCTTGGAAGATCTATAAATATAAGACATGGAATATTAGTCTTTGTGAATAGTGAGAATAGCTCCTAAAAAGAAACCAAAAAACCAAGATTGGCTTCAGTGGACCCAGATAATACACTAGGAACCAATGGAGAGAATGGAAAGGTGAGGACCATCTTTCTATTAAAATAGGATTTAAATACTTTGCCTGTGGGTTTTTTTGGTTTGTTTGTTTTTCACTTTTCATCTTGAGAATTTTTTTATAAAATTCATTTCTTGAGATCCTTAAAATGATAAAGTAATATGTACACATGTCCTTTCCCAAGCTTTTTTTGCTTTCTCTTTTACTAAGGAAGTTTACTGCAAAAGGATAGTGCTTCTAGTATGAACGTTCAGAGAAAATCTTGTGGAAGAGGTAAAAATTGAAATGCACTTTGAAAAATGGGTAGGATATGCCTATGTCAGCTTAAGGCTAAAAACATTTAGGGCTGAAGGGATAATAATTAAAGCACAGAATCACAATATCTTGAAATGTTCTTTTGTGACTATCAATTACTGAGTGTTTAATTTTGCCAGGTTCTTAAAGTGGGCTTCCCTGATGGCTCAGCAGTAAAGAATCTGCCTGCAATGCAGAGACTCAGGAAATGCCTGGGTCAGGAAGATCCCCTGGAGAAAGAAATGGCAACCCACTCCAATATTCTTGTCTTGAAAAATCCCATTGACAGAAGAACCTGGTAGACTATAGTCCAAAGTGTTGCAAAGAATCAGACATGACTGAGCAACTCAGTACACAGGCTCTTAAAATAATCTTATTTAATCCTTATATAACTTTGAGTGTAGTGTTTTATTATCCCTGTTTTATATAAATAGATGAGAGAACTGAGGCACAGAGAGTTCAAGTGTTTTGTCCAGGTCACACACTGTGTGGACAGAGAATTTAAACTCAGGTCTGCCTAATCCTCAAGCCTTCAGAAGTAAGACCAAATCTCTCAGCTTCCCAGACATAGACAAGGAACTGCCAGTGTTTCACTTTGATTGTCATGAAAGGACCTAGAAAGAGAAACAAAATTGGAAACATTATGCAAGATGGTTCAGACAGAATGAAACTGGAAGGACAAGTATGTCCAAAGAGAGGAAGTAAAGCTTGACCTCAGGTGGTATGATGATAACTAAGTTGATTTTAGAAATATCACAAAGGTAAACTCATAGGATTTATCAATACTGGTACCATAGGAGAGGAAAGTGAAAGCTTATTCAGAGACTGTTGGCCTGAAAACCCCAAAAGATGCCCTAAATAGGAAGTAAAGGAAGAGAGTGCCCACTGAAGGGGGCAGAGCTGGAGAAGACTTTGAATTCACTTATTCTTAAAGCCACAAATAGTAGTCCGTTGCAAAAGGGGAATATGTGAAAATTCCAATCCAAATGTCATTTGATAATCATCCATATGCTAAATACTAAAGATCATTCTGGGTACCTTCACACACTCATTTAACTCCCACAGCAAACTCTAAATGAGGAGGCTGTTAGAGGATCAGTTGTGGACTTCCAGGGAGAGTTCAGTTGTGGAGATAGAGTTGCCAAGACAGTGAGTGAACTAAGTCAGAAAATAAACACTGAGTATCTTCTGCATGCTCAGCGGTCCCAAAGTGAGCACAATAAAGGACATAAGAATACTTAAAGATGATCTCTCTTTTAACAAATATGGCGTATGATTATTTGAAAGAGTGAACAGGAACTAATAAAGAAAAAGTTTAAACTTGAGAAATTTCATAATACAGACACTAAATATTACAAGTTTCAGAGGAGGTAATATGCATCTAGAACTTGAGAGATGGATAAATTTGACTCACTGTTGAAGAATACATAGGGCTTGCTTTGTGTATGAAAGAAAGAGAAAATGAATGAGGATATAGCAGTGTGTGTGACATCGATGTGTTTGTATGGTGATGATGATACCAGACTGGAAAGAGGATAAATTAAGATTAGAAAACATTAGGGCATAAGAAGTGATGTTTGTAGTGATAGATTACAGACACATGGTCAATCAGGCACAGCTGATTTTTGTTATGGGAGAGAACCTTTGAAAGATTTAAAGCAGGACAGTGACGTGAAACCAGCGTTTCAGAGATGTGATCATGCAGTCCTCTGAAGGTATTAGAAACAGAAGAAAGTGTGTGGAATATTGCTAAAGCTGTTGTTTAAAATATAACTTGGAAGGAGAGTCACAATTCACAAGCCATTTCCCATGGGTGATGGCAACTGTGTATAAGTGACTTAAGAAATAAGTATTGCAACTCAAAATGCTACTAACTATCTGACAATTTAAGTTCACACAAGAGGTAGAAACGTAAATGAGGTATCGATATAAATAAGAAAAGTGAAATATGTGTGACTTTGACCAAAACCAATTGTAAGTTAAGTGCTGGAACCAGACCTGTTCATAACCTAAAAGGGAGCAATAGCTTCCTTTTTTTTTCTTTGGCTGATTCCTTTTGTTTTGCATCATTTTATTTTTATTCTTCAGCAGTAGCCATGTAGTGCATGGACATGACAGGGGGTGAGAACACGTGGTTAAGCACACAGACTCCAGAGTCAGTCTACTTTGTTTCAAATCAAGGCTCTGCCACTTGCTTGAAATGATAACTTTAGTCAAGTTACTCAATCTCTTTAAGTCTCTGTTTCCTCCTCTGTCAAATGAGGCTAATAATGGAATTATTGCAGAACACATGAGCAGATGGTCAAAGCACACTAAGAATCCAACGCTTTCCAACTGTTGGCTCTTCTTTACTAACTGAACATATATCCAAGGTTGTTTGATAGGGAGGGGAAATATTTTTTAGAACCACATCAACAGATAGCATACTAGACCAATTTTGCCTGCTCTAGGAGAAGGCAATGGCACCCCACTCCAGTACTCTTGCCTGGAAAATCCCATGGATGGAGGAGCCTGGTGGGCTGCAGTCCATGGGGTCGAGAAGAGTCGGACACGACTGAGCGACTTCCCTTTCACTTTTCACTTTCATGCATTGGAGAAGGAAATGGCAACCCACTCCAGTGTTCTTGCCTGGAGAATCCCAGGGACTGGGGAGCCTGGCGGGCTGCCGTCTGTGGGTCGCACAGGGTCGGACACGACTGAAGTGACTTAGCAGTAGCAGCAGTCATCCTATGTCTTCTATCCTTGGTTCTGCTAACTATATAATATGTGTGTAATAATATGTAATTTATAGTGTTAAATTAAGGTCCATAAAAATATTGCATTATATGCATTAATGAGTTTGGTTTAAATGTCTTCTAGATGAGTTCTATGAACATCCATCTATCCAGATTCTATGGATAGAGCAGTGAACAAAATTATGCATGATGCCTATTTCTCCTTTAAAATAGGAAAATTGATGTTATTTTACTGGGTTAAGGTACAGAATAGTTTATGCATAGATGATATGCTTAGAGCACTACCTAACCACAATATGTACTATTTAAATGTATAATGGTAGCAGTGGTGCCCAAATATAGCAAAATTATGATTATCTGTTCACCACTTCTTATTATCGTTCTGATTTAATTATCACATATTATTATCATTCACTCCCTAGCAAGTCTTCTTTAACTTCCTTATAAACACCTTCAATAAAAATTTGCCTTTAAATCCCTGTTGCCTCATACCTTGCCAGATACATGCTGTGTTTACTGAATTGAATTCATGATGTATAATATTTATCTTGCTGAAAAAATTATTGATGATCATCCCAGAGCAGCCCTTTTAATTCATTCCTGGAAATAATCCTGTTATTTAGAAAGATGACAGGTTTCTAAGCATTGCAAATAGGCTTTGTGTAAAGATTCTTAAAGGAGTTATTGATAGTACCTCTAGAGACAGAGGCTCAGAATTAACAAAGCTGGGTTTGCTGTGTGTGTCAATAAACTGCAGACAACATATAGAATTAGACAGCAGTGAGAAAAAAGAGAGAGCCTACACCTCATCACTGGTGAGCATAGTTCCTAGACTTGGCCCCATGAGAGTTGTGATTATTTGATTATTTGAAGTATGGAGAATCAGTTTAAAATAAATGTATCCAATTTTCACAGTTGTCTCAATCAACCCATTAAAGATTGTAGTCCTTATAACTAACTAGAATGTGCAGAAATAGATCCAGGCGCTTCCGAGTGGCCACGATTCCTCGGACACTGCAACTGCTCTCAGTCAGTGTCATTGTGATTAAGGGCGTTAGGTTTGGGAGGAAGGCAGGTAAGTAAGTAAGTGTTCTCCCCACAATATACTGTTCATATTACTTTCTCTTTGCACTGAAGCCCTAACGTTTCATTTTCTCATGTTCTCAGAATTTTGTCTCCTCCCCTTTTGAAAGAGGTGTCAGATTCTAGAGGAATGTCTTTGCTGTGCAGGGACTTTTATTACAGTGTCGGTTTTGGTCTCACCTTGTCACTATTAATGGCATGGACCTGCTGTCAAATAAGAATAAATTCCTGCTCAGGTAGCCTACTGGGACTATTCAAAGCATGTTCTAAAATAGTCTGAAAAGGAACAAATAATACAGAGTAATTTGAATTGCTGCATGAGAAGCAAGGAAAATTAGGGCTTAATCAAAGAATTATCAAACTAATTAGGTGTTATTTATTAATGTGTCATGTCTTGTAATAATCTTATCTGTCGTTTATATGCAAGAGTGCAGATTAAAAAAGCATTCTACTGATTATGTGAATATATTCTCCTAGTGCTTTTCCAAGGTTCAATTGGGTGGCCCAGTAGATAAAGAACAGGGAATCTAGGATTTTCTAACCATTCAAATAAATGCATAATTCTTAACCCTTTTCTTAAGCAGGTCTTATTTTATTTTATTATTTTAAAAGAAGCCCTTATTTTATCCATAGACAGAAATAAATATATCCCATACCTATTTTGATATAAGTAATTATGAACTAAGTAGTTTGATACAGCTACTTTCAGAGAGACCTAATTTGGCAACCAAATATTCCTTGTCCATAGCTTTATTCCTGCATAGAATGTTTGTGCAAGATGAAGACAATAATGAATTTTTTCGATACTAATATTAACTTCACAGGTTGTAGATTGTTGAGCCAGTTGCTCTGGGTTTTTTGATCAATTCTGTGGCACACTGTACACACATGACTGCTGGTCTAATGTATTTTACATTTTGGTTCTCTAAAATATTCTGTGTCGAGGCAATGGTACTGTTATTCCCACGTAGTAGTAATAATTATCCCACATTTGAAGATAATACATTTTGTCTGTCTCCTTCTCAATATCTAGGTTGACATGTTGAAGTCATCCTATCAGTCTCCCAGCAGTTACTGGACCCCTGTATGTGCTTAATCACTCAGTCGTGTCCAACTCTTTGCAACCCCATGGACTGTAGCCCATTAGGCTCCTCTGTCCAGGGAGATTCTCCAGTCTAAAATACTGGAGTGAGTTGCCCTTCCCTTCTCCAGGGGATCTTCCCAACCCAGGGATCGAACCCAGATCTGCATTGCAGGAGGATTCTTTACTGTCTGAGGCACCAGGGAAGGCCAAGAATACTGGAGTGGGTAGCCTATCCCTTCTCCAGGGGATTTTCCCAACCCAGGAATTGAACTGGCATCTTCTGCTTTGCAGGCAGATTTTTTACTAGCTGAGCTACCAGGGAAGCCTGGTACAGACCCCTAGTATGCATTCAATGCTAGTGGTGGTAACATGATTTTCAAAGCAAAGGAAGCAACAATCTTGTCCGAAGTTATTATAAATCAAGCAATGAACAGTATTAAGAAAGCTTGGGGAGAAAATGGAAGAAAGTGCTGCTGCTGCTGCTAAGTCGCATCAGTTGTGTCTGACTCTGTGCGACCCCATAGACGGCAGCCCACCAGGCTCCCCAGTCCCTGGGATTCTCCAGGCAAGAACACTGGAGTGGGTTGCCATTTCCTTCTCCAGTGCATGAAAGTGAAAAGTGAAAGTGAAGTCGCTCAGTTGTGTCCGACTCCTAGCAACCCCATGGACTGCAGCCTACCAGGCTCCTCTGTCCATGGGATTTTCCAGGCAAGAGTACTGGAGTGGGGTGCTATTGCCTTCTCCGGGAAGAAAGTACTGCTGCTGCTGCTGCTGCTAAGTCGCTTCAGTCATGTCCGACTCTGTGCGACCCCATAGACGGCAGCCCACCAGGCTCTGCCATCCCTGGGATTCTCTACTAACAACTAAACTGTATGATTACTAGAGTATAATCTAGAGAAGTATAAACTAAAGAAGAAAGAGCCACAGAACCTCGGACAGGCTTGATAAGGTGAAGTCCTAGTGTTTTGCCAATGTTTATCTTCAGCTTTATTCTGATTGTTATTATTAATTGCTTACAATGAGTTTAGTATTTATCCTTATATCTAATTATTTGCAATCCTTTGGACCATAGTCCACCAGGCTCTTCTGTCCATGGGATTCTCCAGGCAAGAATACTGGGTTGGGTTCCATTTCCTTCTCCAGGGGATCTTCCCAACCCAAAGATCCAACTCAGGTCTCCTGCATTGCAGGCAGATTCTTCACTGAGCCACCAGGGAAGCCTGATTCTTATTCAGGTGGTCAATTTTTTTCAGTCTAAGGTGGGGAAATGTAGTGGTATAATTAGATGAACTTTTTTATTTACAATACCAAATGAGAAGTCAATGCAGGAGAAAAAACTGAACAAATATAGTTACTATCTATACAGGTGTGTTCTTCCAAATTAGACCCCATATTGGAAAAGACCCTGATGCTGGGAAAGATTTGAGGGCAAGAGTTCTCCTTGAGACAGAAGATGAAATGATTAAATAATATCACTGACTCAATGGATGTGAGTTTGAGCAAATACTGGGAGATAGTGAAGGACAGGGAAGCCTGGTGTGCTGCAGTCTATGGGGTTGCAAAGATTCAGATGTAACTTAGTGACTGAACAACAACAATACTTTAGTGTCTGTCCTTTGTCATTCGCACTTAATTATTTATGTTGCATTTCTTAAATCCCCACTACTCTATTTTATTCAATATTATGGCTTTGTGGTTGATATGGTGCCCTCCTGAAGAAAAAATTGTCATGTATAAATCACCACTTCTGCAGCTACTCATGCTGTTTATGTAACAGGCACATGTTTAGTAGACAAGGTTTGTAATAATTGAAATCTCTGATACAAATTGAGGAAAATAGACATAGAAAAAGCACCAACATTGTCATATTGAAACATCCAGTGAGAAACAAACTGATGATTTAATCTTCTCTTAGATGGAGGTTACCTAAGATGTAACCTTTTCCATTTTCTGTTATTCATGACAATGATTACATTAATAATGATTTTTACCCCAGAGGGATATTTTTTGTGTAAATTATAAATAGCCTCCTGGCAGACACTGGATAAGCAGTGTGCATTGTTTTAAATGACACAATATCAATTATACACAATTTAAAACAGGAAGAAAAGTTGGATGATTTCCAAATGTGTCATTCAAGTGAGAATGTGTTTGTGAATTTAATTGTGCTTTCATCCTATTACATAATAATTATTAACATGGTCCCATTTTATCCTTTATCTATTAAGCACAAGCACTGAAATATTTAAATTTGTGTTATGTGCTTGTAGTTGAAAAGATAAGGAGTTTTATAATCTTTATTAAAGCAACCAGTAGAAAATTCTTTACTAAAACAAAATGCTAACCCCTTCTTTTCTCTTCCTAAGGTAAATTCCAAAACCAGGATGTTCCTTATTAATTGGTTCTATGGTTCTTCTTTAGGCTTTTCATATTTCTTTGAAATGCTTTTAAATATGGAATGGTTTCATGTGTCAGAGAAAATATTGGGGGACAGGAAAGAAATTTTCCTACAGATGTATATAAAGGATAGGATAATGGCAGTATCCCTTCCCTTTGCCAAGTCCTGTGTGGTGTGGACTTGGAGGTGGTTGAAAGATATCAGACTGATTCTATTCTGTTTGAATGAGATCTCTGTATAAAAGAGAATATGCTGTCTTTCAAATTTGATATAATAGCTTAAAAACGTACCTCCCTGTATTTGAGGATAAGGATAAAGGAAAGATACCGTGAAGCTTGAAAACAATGGCTTGCCTAGAGCTGGAGAAAAACTCAGGAAATCATCCAGACGTTATTCTGTGTCTACCCTTAAAAGATTTTGGAGGGTTGTTAGGGATGGTCATGACAACGTTGATGATGGAAAACATTCACTACTTTACTGAGAGCCCGCAGTGGGAGGAGCCTGGTGGGCTGCAGTCCATGGGGTCGCTGAGTCGGACACGACTGAGAGACTTCACTTTCACTTTTCACTTTCATGCATTGGAGAAGGAAATGGCAACCCACTCCAGTGTTCTTGCCTGGAGAATCCCAGGGACGGGGGAGCCTGGTGGGCTGCCGTCTCTGGGGTCGGACAGAGTCGGACACGACTGAAGCGACTTAGCAGCAGCAGCAGCAGTGTACCAGGCACTGTGCCGAGTTGCCGCACATGGATCATCTCACTGAATTCACACTGAACCCTCGGAGGTGGGTTATAAGTCTCCCACCTCGTAGATTAGGAAATTGAACCTAGAGGAAGTGGCAGAATTTGCTCAGATACATAGATATTGTCTCCAGCACTGTAGGGAGAATTATGTTTTCTGAAAAGGGGGTCACTGTGTCATCGGTTTTCTTTTTCCCTTCCCTTTCTTCACTCTGATTTGAGTGGTACAATTTAAAACAAACTCACAATCTCTATTTCCATTATAGTTTACACTTGACGCATACTCCTAAATCTTGCCAGTACAACTGCCAAAGAAAGCAAGCAATTTGCTGATAACTTTTAGCTGCCCTTGTTGGTTTTGTCAGTGACAGGAATCTGGTATAGAAAGTACAAGCAGAGTGAACTGTGATTCTATTCTCAGAGGCACGAATGACTTCTCACCAAAATTACTGGAGGAATATTAGAATATGGTTTACTTTTAAATTTCCTGGGTTTCTATTAAGCTGCCCCTAAGTCCTGATAAAAGATCACCCAGTTCCATCATTATATTTGTAGTCAAATTTTATTTTTAGTAGTGGGAGTGACAGCAAATTGAGATAGAAGAGAACATAGAGTATATTTATCTCTAAGGTTGTTGGTAGGTCCTGAAGTTATTGAGAATGAAAATAACAGATTCTAGTAGTTTAGGAATTCATTTGGCAATTGACTATGCCAGCTGTTGTCTGTCAATAACCTCTTTGGTAGAATTCACAAGTCAAAAAGCCAGAAAAGATTTGAGACAGAAGGAGGCATTATTTATTCTCCATGTTCAGATAGTTTACAAAAATGTCTAGTCTCTTACCTCTTAAGAAGGGAATTTGTTATTCTGCTTGAAAGCTGTTTTAATGCATTTTGCAAATGTATTTTTGCAAATATTTTGGGAGCCTTCTTTTTTCTCTCAATTTCTCAACTTGCTACTCGCATTTCTATTATCAATAATTTATTGTGACTTGATTTTCAGTCTTTGAATAGATCAATAAAGTGTGTTGGATCTCTGAAAAGTAAACCAGAATACAAAACCTAAAGTATTAAATTTTGACTCAAGAGTTATGATATATTCAGTCAGTAAGTTCAGACACTCAGTTGTGTCTGACTCTTTGCAACCCAACGGACTGTGGCACGCCAGGCTTCCCTGTCCATCACCAACTCCCAGTTGGTTAAACTCATGCCCATTTCATCCTCTGTCATCCCCTTCTCCTCCCACCTTCAATCTTTTCCAGCATCAGGATCTTTTCCAATGAGTCCATTCTTCACATCAGGTGGCCAAAGTATTGGAGTTTCAGCTTCAGCATCAGTCCTTCCAATGAATATTCAGGACTGATTTCCAGGGACTCTCAAGAATCTTCTCCAACACCGCAGTTCAAAAGCATCAACTCTTTGGTGCTCAGCTTTCTTTGTAGTCCAGTTTTCACATCCATACCTGACTACTGGAAAACCATAGCTTGGACTAGATTGACCTTTATTGGTAAAGTGGTGTCTCTGCTTTTTATATGTTGGTCATAGCTTTTCTTCCAAGGAGCAAGTGGTCTTTTAATGTCATGGCTGCAGTTACCATCTGCAGTGATTTTGGAGCCCCAGAAAATAAAGTCTCTCACTGTTTCCATGGTTTTCCCATCTATTTGTCATGAAGTGATGGGACCAGATGCCATGATCTTTGTCTTTTGAATGTTGAGTTTTAAGCCAGCTTTTCCACTCTCCTCTTTCACTTTTGTCAAGAGGTTCTTTGGTTTCTTTTCACTTTCTGCTATAAGGGTGGTATCATCTATGTATCTGAGGTTATTGATACTTCTCCTGGCAATTTTGATCCCAGCTTGTGCTTCATTCAGCCTGCTGTTTTGCATGATGACTCTGCATATAAGTTAAATAACAGGGTGACAATATAAACTCCTTTCCCAATTTGGAACCAGTCTGTTGTTCCATGTCTGGTTCTAACTGTTGCTTCTTGGCCTGCATACAGATTTCTCAGGAGGCAGGTAAGATGGTCTGGTATTTTCATCTCTTGAAGAAATTTCCACAGTTTGCTGTGACCCACACAGTGAAAGGCTTTGGCATAGTCAATAAAGCAGAAGTAGACGTTTTTCTGGAACTCACTTGCTTTTTCAATAACCCAAAGGCTGTTGGCAATTTGATCTCTGGTTTCTCTGACTTTTCTAAATCCAGATTGAACATCTGAAAGCTCACGGTTCACATAGTTTTGAAGCCTGGCTTGCAGAATTTTGAGCGTTAACTTTGCTAGCGTGTGAGATGAGTCCAATTGTGCAGTAGTTTGAACATTCTTTGGCGTTGCCCTTCTTTGGGATTGGAATTAAAACTGATCTTTTCCAGTCCTGTGGCCACTGCTGAGTTTTCCGAATTTGCTGGCATATTAAGTGCAGCACTTTCACAGCACTTTCGCATTTCACTACAACTTGCTGCTGAACAGCTGTCAATTGCAGAATGTTGGATCCCACCAAAAAAGACACCCCACAACCAAGCGCAAAGAAGAAGCCCCAGCAAGACCGTAGCAGGGGTGCAATTGCATTTAGAATCAAGCTGCATACCCGCCAGAGATGCTCCAATGGTTCAAACAAACTGTGCACACCAGGACCCAGAGACCCCACAGAGACTGAACCAGAATTGTGTTTGAGTGTCTCCTGTGGAGGTACAGGTCAGCAGTGGACTGCCACAAGGGCAGGGGCTCTGGGTGCAGCAGACTTGGGTATGGCATAAGCCCTCTTGGAGGAGGTCACCATTAACCCCACCACAGAGTCATCGGAACTTACACAGGACTGGGGAAACAGACTCTTGGAGGGCACAAACAGAACCTTGTGTGCACCAGGACCCAGGAGAAAGGAGCAGTGACCCCACAAGAGACTGACGCAGTCTTGCCTGGGAGTGTCCAGGAGTCTCTGGTGGAGGCGTGGGTCAATGGTGGACTGCTGCAGGGTTGGGGGCACTGGGTGCAGCAGTGTGTGCATGGGACCTATTGGAGGAGGTCACCATTATCTTTATAACCTCCACCTCAGGTCAAACAACAGGGAGGGAACACAGCCCTACCCATCAACAGAAAATTGGATTAAAGATTTACTGAGCACAGCCCCGCCCATCAGATCAAGACCCTTTCTCTCTCAGTCAGTCTCTCCCATCAGGAAGCGTCCATCAGCCTCTTATCCTTCTCCATCAGAGGGCAGACAGAATGAAAACCACAATCATAGAAAACCAAACTGCTCACATGGACCACAAGCTTGTCTAACTCAGCGGAACTATGAGCCTTGTCACGTAGGGCCACCCAAGTTGAACGGGCCATGGTGGAGAGTTCAGACAAAACGTGGTGCACTGAAGAAAGGAATGGCAAACCACTTCAGTATTCTTGCCTTGAGAACCCCATAAACAGTGTGAAAATGTTCCCTTGATATCTAATTTTCTTGAAGAGATCTCGAGTCTTTCCCATTCTATTGCTTTCCTCTATTTCTTTGCATGGATCACTGAGGAAGGCTTTCTTATCTCTCCTTGCTATTCTTTGGAACTCTGCATTCCTATGGGTATATCTTTCCTTTCCTCCTTTGCCTTTAGCTTCTCTTCTTTTCTCAGCTATTTGTAAGGCTTCCTCAGACAACCATTTTGTCTTTTTGCGTTTCTTTTTCTTGGGGATGGTCTATGATATATTAAATGTACTCATTTTTAGGGGGGTTTCCCTGGTGGCTCAGTGGTAAGGAATCTGCCTGCAGCTCAGGAAACTTGCAGGAGATGCGGGTTTGATCTGTGGGTCGTGAAGATTCTCTAGAATAGAAAATGGCAGCCTCTTCCAGTATTCTTGTCTGGGAAATCCCATGGATAGAGGAGCCTGACTACAGTCTACGGGGTGGCAAAAGAGTCAGACACAACTGAGCAACAAAACAACAACAATGTATTCAGGGATATGCCATCTTATAATGACCAGGTTGGTAAACAGCAGCCTTATTAGAACTGATACTTCTATTTTAGTAGCAATGATCAGTTAAACTAAATGAATAATAGCTCATCACTTATTAGTCAGTAAGTTAGCATGTGCCAGGAGGAGGGCCATGCCTAGAGATGTAAATAAAACTTGAGATTTTTAACTCAAAATTTTATTGAAATTTTGTAATTTTTCTTAAAAATGATCCCTTTTTAATTCTATTGAATTATACCTTAAAGTTTTAAACATAAATATAATATTTTAAGCATTTGTCATATTTGAAAAAATTGATTTCCAATAAAATAAATCACTGTTATATTTCTATCCTTCAACTCCTTAGAGAATAGGCAACTCCATTTTGATAAAGTATGTTTGACATTGGAGAGCAGCATTTCAGAGACCTAATTTGAATTAATTATAACTTTGAAAATTGAATTGACATAACTGATGGTCAAAAGCATGCACTATTTGTATTTCAAATCATCTTCAAATGAAACAAGAATTAACATATCCATTACAAATACCATTATGCCGTAATATAGGATACTGCACTTAAGATCTATTTTTTCTTAGTTATTATGAGTATCATTGGCTATAGAATTCTAAAGCCTAACAAAACAGCATTTGTACTGAGTTGAAATTGTTTACCATTATTCTAGATTTCATCATTTATTTTATTTGTTCCTTGTGCCTCATTGCTCTCTCTAAAATAAATGCAGACAGACAACATTCTGCTGTGAAGAACACTGAGTTGAGAATCTGCATTCATGTATCATACTTATGTGTCACTTAGGTCAATGTAGCAAGTTGTTTAGCTTCTTTGAATTTCAGGGTTCTCAGTAAATTCTTAAGTTTCTTCTGGTACTAATATTCTTTTCGGGTTACATGTGTAGGTGTGTAATTCTTTGGGCTTGAAGCATACCACAATGGGTAATTTACATAGTCTTTGCACTTTAGGGTAACTGTAGATTCAGAATATATTGGATGTGTTATATCTTGATTGGGCTAATGAAGCTAGTTTTCTTTATCTTTGACCTTTAAGCTCAATTTTTCCCACTAATGGATAAAACTGTTA
Organism: Bos indicus x Bos taurus; assembly: GCF_003369695.1. Classification (NCBI taxonomy): domain Eukaryota; kingdom Metazoa; phylum Chordata; class Mammalia; order Artiodactyla; family Bovidae; genus Bos; species Bos indicus x Bos taurus. The sequence continues at coordinate 28,000,301 of NC_040084.1, forward strand.
AAGTTTCACTTTCATGGAAAGATTGGTACTCATAAATAAATTGGTAAAAGTTCTGACAGAAAGAAAATGAATACTTTGGCCTGGAACTGTAAATAACTGAAAAATAGAAAGCAAAAAATAAATTTTATCACGTGTTTTGTTGGAAGTATTCTGTACTCTGCTGAGATCTAAAAATACTGTAATTTGGTTTGTTCATATTCAAACACTCTAGAAACAGTGTAACAGAATAGCATGTAGTAACATTCATTTATTCACTTACTCATGTGCTCATTTTCTCTTGTAGGTATTCATTTCTCTTTACTAAATATGTATGCATATTCCAGACTCTGTTCTCAAGTTGCTCATAGTCAAATGAGGATTAAAAACAGAAACAATAGCAATAACAAAAAATCCCAGCACAGACTTGTAAATAAACAAATGCATTGAGAATCAGAAGATAAGTGTACACTGGCTATTCTGAGAACATAAGAGTTGTGAAGGGTGTGGCTGGAAGGGAATCAAGGAAGAGATTAAAGGCATTTCACTGGATGACTCCAAGGCGAGTAGGGTAATTGTATCCTAAGTACATGAGATAGTTTTTATTTTTGTAAATTGAGACTGCACTCTATCTAATATGCCTCATAATCTCTTTTCATATCAGCTCTGACCTTTGTACTAAAAGAAAAATTTACAGTTCATATTACCTATTTGTCTATTTTTTCCATCTTTACTGTCTGCCTATTGCCTCATCTTATGTATAAATATGATTTGCTCTGGGGTTGACAGAGATATAATTTGGATAGCTAGAAGGAAATATTTAAGAAAAGTGAAGAAATAGTAATTCTGCAAGTTTTGAAAACCTCCAAGTTGACAGTCTATCTAGAATTGTCAAAATGAGATCAGGGACCAAGATGGGTACTTGAGGTCAATTTAATATCTAATTAATGTTAAGCAGAATATGATCGTGAAGAAAACTATGAGACTTTTAATCTTAGGAAGTGAATCTTTAAAGATCTTATAAGAGTTATTAGTCATTTATGACAATGGGTAAAATAATTGTCATTTATCTTGACCTTCCGAATAAATATTCAATAAATAGAAAAATAAAAATGAAGTGAAAAATGTTTATCTTAAATGCTTTTGAGGTATAACCTTGGTTAGGCCACTTTTCCTTCTAGAGACTATTTTTGTCCACCTGAAACATTAGGGTGTTGAAATAACTGATTTCAAAGATCTCTTCCATACCCTAAAACTCTATGATTGTGATTCCGTGCATCTATTTTTATTAAATCCTGGATATCAGGTATTCTGTCATAATCAAGGTGTAAGAATAAATGAAACAATGATATGATCTTGAATCAATCTCATTTCCTTTTTCAGTTAGCTTTTCCATGGTAGAATTATTTCTAACTTATAAATTAGAGATGAAGACGAAAACACACTAATATTACCTTTATCATTTTTAATCAAAGGAATTATGAAATATGTATTTGACTTCTATTCCTTGCTTTCCATCAAAGCAAATATGCAAATATGTAATAGCACATGGAAATATTAGGGAAACTTTTTATCAGGATGCAAAGAAACCTTTCGAGTAGAAACATTTTGGCCTGGAGGATGCTCTTTGATCTAAGTAGTTGAAGCTTTTGGTTTTTTAAACACCCATACAGTAGGGTTGCATTACCAAATTATACTAAATAAACCATTTGCTTAAAAGTTTTCTAAAATCATGAAAAAATATCTTGAAAATTAATTACCAATATGCTGTACTTTTAGAATAAGCCAACAAAGCAGCTATGACTTATACTTCAATGTCTTCTATATAAATCCTTTGGCAAAATGGAAAACTATGTAATTCAAGTGACAACAATGACTAAGCAATTAGTCCATAAATAGCATCTGGCTAAGTAAATAGGAAATTTCCTGCCCTTATCTGAATATTTCTCATTTGTTCCCAGATGCTCAAGCCAAATTGTCAGTCATCTTTGATTTCTTTCCTGCACTTACCATATCAAACTCATTTAAAAAAATCCTACTGAGTCTGTATAAAAATGCACTCTGAGTCCATCCATTTATCTACAGTTCCTGAGTTTTTCATTGACCATATCTTTAAAAATTCCATCTATTATTCTAAATAGCACTCCTTATTACTCTTCCTTGATACATTTTTAATAAGATGCTTATTTTCATTTTACTTATTTAGTTGATATTTTTTCTCTCTGCCCAGTAGAATCTCAGCTCTGTGAAACAGGTGATTTTCTCTGTATTGGCACTGCTGTAACTCCATGTCCTAAGAAAGTGCCTAGAACTAAATAGGCACTCAGGTACATTTTTTGCAGGAACAACTACATCTCTACTGCAACACCTAGACCAGGCTCATGTCATCTCTCACCTGGGTTTTTTTCAACAGTTTCCAACTGATCTGCGGCTGCTTCTTATATCTTTTCCTTTGCAAACATTATTTTTGTTCACACAGCAGCCAGTGAGTTTTTAAAACCCTATGTGTCATACTAAAACACTTCAAAAGTTTACCATTACCCATAGAACATATCCAGACTCACAAGAGCAGCCCAGAATGCTCTGATATGAGCCTATCGCTGCTCTCCAGCACCAGTGACCTTTAAGCAATCCAGGCTGTTCCTAGCATAGGCATTTTAACTTGCCTTTCCCTGCCAGGAATCCTTTCATCCGGCCTCTCCTGAGGTTTACTCTTTTGTATTCAAGTCAGAACTTGTGTCTCCCGTTTGGAGACAGAGACCCTTGATACATTGTGCAGTTGTCCTGCAGTCTGTGTACTTACACAAAGGCCCCCTGCTCTTCTTTCATCTCAAGATTTGGACTGGCCTGGCAAGTGACCCGACCAGTTGGGAAGAGCTGCTTCTTAATTTTGCACTAAGCAAGTCCTCCTCCTCCAACCATACCACCATGGACAGCACACACACAGAAAGGAGACAATTTGAGCAAAGCGTCATAGGTTAGTGGAGTTCTGCTCAGTGCTAACCCAGTTCTTCCTTTTCCAACCCATTTAGTGTCATCTCTTTCTCACAGTCACTGTCTGCCTCACCACTCTGTTTTGATGTCCCTCCAGTTCTGAGATCTGAAATTATCAGTCTTGCTTGTCACCTGTCTCCCTTCATCTTTAATGTAAACTTTATAACAACACAGCCCTTCTCTCTTCCCTGTGGTCCCTCACTGATTTTATTTGTACTGCTATGCCCAGGAACCCTCACAACAACCCAGCTGGAAGAGACATTACTGTTCTTGTTTCACCCTGAAACATTCTTAACATCTGAGTCCTCAGTTAAGTGATAATTGCCTGTTTACACGTATCCTTCACAAGATCAAGTACAAGGGCTGCAAAGTTATATATGTAGAAATTAGCAATACACAAGTGGGAGTTATAAAGATGCCTATGACTGAAGTAAAAACCTTGGATCTGTCCACCTCATACAAACTCTTGAGCTTCAGATTCCTTATTCTTCATTTCATAGGCAAATTCACCAAGTCTGGGATTATTGTATGAGTGATATCTTAATTTTTTTAATAAGAAGGGTGGAAAAGGGAAGAGTTACTGACACTCTAAACACCTCTGCTCCATTCCTTCCATTTTAGAGGTAGTCCAAAAGGACAAGGCAGAGAAAGGAACCCTCAGTAAAGAAACTTGAAGGTCAACTTGTCCCTCTTTTAATAAAGACACTAGCACAATTACTATATGTCTCAGCCTAAAATATAAACCATATTTTCATTTAATTTTAATATTTGTTCAATTCTAAACTTTGAAAATATTATTCTATATGTTATAAAAAATAGTCTAGGAACCTTGTGCCAGCAAATAAAAGCAATACTATTGCTTTAACATACTTGGCAATAGTTTTCTTATTAATTTCAAATTTTCCCATTTTATGTTCATCATAGATCCCCAGGTGGCTCAGGGGTAAAAAATCCGCCTGCCAATGCAGGAGACACAAGCTCGATCCCTTGGTTGGAAAGATCTCCTGGAGAAGGCAGGAGATGGCAACGCCCTGCAGTTTTCTTGCTTGGGAAATCCCATAAACAGAGGAGCCTGGCAGGCTCCAGGGTTGCAGAAGGGTCGGACACGACTTAGTCACCTAGCAAACAATGACAGTAGATGCACAAATGCTTTAAATACTATTGACAGAATGCATTGGGATAGGTGTTTGTAATTAATCACAGTTTATACTTTCTCAAGATGTAAATGAATTTTAACTCAGTGGTCATTTACAAGAGTGACACTCCCTCTGTCATGAGATCTATCACTTCATTGTTTGCGGCGCAGGAGGCCTTTCAAAGTCTGTAGTCTCCTGGATGTACTGGGTACCTCCTTGAAAATGCAATGAGGGCCCAAGGGAAAAAAAAATAACTATCGAGCATTAGAGTAAAAAATATCCTCAATATTTGTTTCAAGATTTAGGAGGTAGACTTTAGTTATCTAGAGATGGTTTAGAACTAGGAAATCTCCTTTGATTAAAAAACTAGGTAAATCAAGCTTCAGTATTGTGAATTGCTTTTTCCTTCACATTACCTGAATTCTGCTCATAGCCTCCTTCTTGATTTGAGATTCTGAGTAATTCATTATTTCTAGTAAAGTAAAGAAAACATCAGTAACTTAGATCATTAGGAGGAATGCATACTATATGTCATCCCCAGTGGAATTAGACTAAACCGAAAGCAATCATATTGACTTGAGTGAGAAAAAACTCAGAACAATAAAATATTGGCAGCTTACAAACATGAGATTCAGGTATTATGGAAATAAGCCAGTCAAAATCACTCACGGAACAAAAATAAAGCCAATTCACTGTGTTTGAATGTCAGAGGGATTTTCAGGTAATAGCTTGTAAAATGAAGGGCACCTTTAGAGATCCAGTGTAAATTTCAACAATGTAAATTCTTCCTTTAGAGAGTAACAATCCTCACAAATTCCAAAGAAATATATTCCTAATAAAATGATAAGCCTCTTTCCTGTAAATGAGTTCTGCTATTTCTGTCATGTTTAATTTTATCTGTTATTATGTCTTTGTTGTCTTACTTCAAAAGTCTGTTTCAAGTCCTCTTGTGTAATAAGGTGGGATATAAATTGTAAATATATTGTAGGAGAAAGAATATTTTGAGTATTTACTATGTGTTAGATGTTTCATTTCTTAATCCTCACAACAGCTGACAAAAACTCTCCTCATTTTAGAAAGGCCATGAAGCTTGGATACTTCATGACATTTTCAAATTCACACAGATTATAGGCAGTGGAGCTGAAACTCCCATATTTATTTGATTCCAATCATGTAGGCTTTATAATAAACAGCTTGCTTTCATTATAAAATTATATTACTATATCCATAAATTATTATATAGATATAATTTTATATTCATTCATATAGAAAAAATAGTCTGTAATTTCAGTAGCATTTTCTGACATTATTTGAACATAAAAGAGGCCTTTTCTGTAAGTCAGTACCAGAGAGTCAGGTGTCATTCTCAAGTATGACATGCCTGATTTGTTTTGGTGACCCTTAACAAAACAAAAACTTGCCCTGAGCTAATAATTCCCCTGCCAGAGCTACCTAGCTCTGTCACTCTAGAGGCAAAAAAAAAAAACTTTTTTTTTTTCTTTTTCTGTTGGTGATACTTCCCTACTGAGTCCACTGTCTCACCATCATGTGGTTGTCCATTTTAGAGAGTATGATATTGTTTATTATAGTTGTAGAGAATTTCTGATATAGACTGCACTTTGTACTTTATGTTGCAGAAATACCTGTTTGATTGTTCTAATAGTTCTATGTATCTTGGCATCCAGGCTTTTTTTTTTCACTAGATAATCACTGTCTGCTATCCCTCCCTCTCCTCCTCCATTCTTTACTTGGGAAACTCTCTTCAGGCTTTTAAATGCAAGAATCATTCTGTGACATCTCCTCTGTGTATATTATTTCCCATCATCACACTATGTTATAATAATCTGTCTGTAAATCTGTTTTAGCCATGATATTGGGAACTTCTTACAAGCAGAGTTGGAGATTAATGTTTTTCCTGTGCTGAGATATAATAAGTGCTAAGTTAAAAAATAAAATAATGACTTCAGAGTTCCTCCAGGAAAATATACGAAGATTTTGTAGTCTAAGTTATAAACTATTCCCTATGGAAAGAATTGAATACATTCAAAAATAAATTCTTAAATGGCTGATCAAAACTAAGATCATACATTACTGCTGTTCAAGGAAGTATTTGACAGCAGAGAAATCAGTTCAATTTGAACAAGCAGGATCCCTTGAAGATATTTTTGAAAGCCTTATTATTTAGAAATAATTGATTTATGGATGTTCATGGTCACTTGTATTTAAGCTTTAGTTATTTAATTGACTCCTTCCTCAGTCTAGATTCTCCATAGATTTTAAAAGCTACAAAATACCATCCTATTTTAGAAACATTTTTTCAAGGACAGCTTTCAAGCAAAATTTGGGAGAGAATACTCCCTAGTGTACATCCCTTTGGCTTACAAAGATGGTAGAAAGTCAGGGTGGAAACTCCACTCCTCTGTCTCTCTTCATCCTTACATGTGATGGACCTTTACATGTGACTATCTTTAACTGCCTTAGGTAGTCTGAGAGGAAGTTTCAGCACCTCAAGTCCACTTCTTAGGAGCTGAGCCCCTGAATCCCTGTTCACTTCAGTTTAAACTGCAAAATGAAAATTATACCTGCATTCTAAGCATCTTATGAAGATTAAATGACTTCATATGTCAAAACTGTTTGGGATCATTCTAGGCATATGTGTAGTAAGAACTGTATAAATATTAGCTAGGGAAAATCAATGTGGCACAAACTCCTTTTTTAATGTGCCCACCCATCCTTACCTTTTCCTTGCTTACTGAAAAATGAAATTCCATGTTACATTCCATATTTCCATCTTTGCTTTCATTAGGAAAATAATCAGTACTAATATGGATGTATACTTTTCTAGATATATGGCATGGCCTGCATGAAAATATGCTTTGCTTCTGTGCATATGGGTGTGCTCAGTAATCCATCTGGATGGGTTTAACAGCTAAAAGTAAATCCTTCAATGAGTAGCTAGTAACCTCTTCTACTCAGCTTGAGGGCCTGGAGTTCCTCCCTTCTTTGCCACCACAGAAGGTGTTGTGTGTGCAGCTCTGGCTGCTAATCCACAATTCACCAGAGCAAACTAATTTTGACAAATTCTAAAAAAGGAAGACTTCTAGTAAGCAGGCAGGTCTGCTAGCATTCAATAATATCTAGTTGTCAGTGAAATTTTAGAAAGTGCATATATATGCCCGTGTTGATTCTTAGATTTAAAAGAGACACACAGCAGGAGTTTATGAAATGAAAATGAATGATAAAAGATTTTGCAAGCATTTCATATGGGATCATACGTTAGTTAATGTTTACAGTTCATGGCCCGGATGGTTTTGTTTAATTAAAGAAATCACTTGGGATAAGGAAGTATTGAGAACAATTGTGAGATTTTATGGTTCATAATAAGCCTAGAGATGAGGGAGGCTTTTAAGTTTCTATAAAACTGAATATATTTTCCCTGTGGCCCATTATTTACTTAACTGCGGGTCATTTATTTTAGCAGGAGAAAATGTACCTGTTCAATATCAAAAGGCCTATGAATTTTAATTTTCCTTTATTGCCTTATTATATCACTCGAGAATTTTTAGTTAAAAGAAGAAAATGGTGATTTTTCTATGTATTAGGGTTCCTCTTAGCTTCTGTGATTTCAGTTTCCATAATTTGAAGTGCATATTGAAAATAATTGCTTTATTTGAATACATGTAGGTTTTTCATTAATAAAGTCCAGTAGATATATTTGACATTGTATATATATCTAAGAAAAGAAATATATTCAGAAATAACTCTGAAGATAACTGAATCTTTGTATGTATCTACTTAAAGATCTCACCTAATATCAATTTTCTTATTGCATAATAATATGAATTTATACTTTGGATTATGAATTATGCATATTGGGGACAGATCTAGCTATTCTATTTATGTATATTAAATTTATTAATAATTTTTTTCAATATCTATTCCTGCATTGTGTGCACAGGGCAGAGCCCAGCCATACCACCTCCGTTACCAACAGAACAAGCTTCCAGACCCACTCTTGCATCACCTACTCTTGAAGGCAAGTATTTTATTTTTCCAAAGATCATCTCTATTGTAGATAGAATATAGAGAAACAAAGCAAAATAGTTGTTGCAGCAACAACAAAATCCACCTTTTCTCATAGTTTTAGTATGTCTAAACTACAGTTTACTCTTCCTAAAAGTACAATTTGCTCCTATTTAGAACACCAAAAATTTCCTCCTGTGATTATACATTGGTAGCCATTGGCTTCCAGAAGGATGACCAGCTTCATACTCTGGAAATCAAGCCAGGAAGTATAGGGTCAAAGGGACAGATAATACTTTGTAATTCTTGAATTGGTAACTCAAGAAAACATTGTATGCTCATTATCAGGAATTATACACTCATGTTAGCCTATTCTCTCCTCTATACCTTATTTATATTCTGTCCCCTAAATCCACTCCCAAATAAATTTCCAATAATTAGGAGAAAATGTTGGAGATTTTCAGCTCTTCTTATGTATCCTCCAAGCCCCTCCTACAAAGATAACCCAGGCCCTATTGATAACCTCTTGTAACTTAGAAAGATGGTAGTAACTTTGTGCCTTAGGAAATAATATAGTGATTAACAGCCTGTGTTCTACAATCACACAGATCTGGGTCCAGACTCTGGTTCTGCCCTTTTCTACCTGGATGACCTTAAATGTGATACCTAAACGTTCAGACTTTTTATTAGTAAAATACTGATGCTCATAATAATAATACTACTACAAACAAGTGTTGTAAAGGTAGAATAAAACTGTAACAATTGCAAAAATTTTATTTTTGTATTTGATAGTGATGAACTTAGGGGTTTCTTTAACTTCATTGTATTAGCTTACTACAACTGTCCACAAAGAATAGTTTGTAGATCACCAGCATCAAGATCAATTGTAAAGCTCATTAAAAAAAATACATATTCCTACCACATCTTAGATCTAGTGAATCAGATTCTCTGGCAATTCAGAGAGGAAAATCTGTATTTTTAACAAACTCCTCAGTTGAGTCTTATATACATTGAATTTTAAGAGCCTTTGGCTTATGTTTATGTGTAAAAATGACTACAAATTCAAGCAGTTATTTTACACCAAACATATAAAGTTGGTAGCCTGCTTCAAATTGTTTTTAAATTTTTTTTATTTTTTTTCATGACACCTAAAAAAAAAATAAATAAATATTTTTATTTTTTAATAAAATCTGAATGCCTTGGTGAAAGATACATTGTCTAATTGACCACAGACCCAGAAGTCATTTGGCTATACATTTCTATTTCAGTCAATACATTTATTTATGTTACAGTCAGTAGCCAGGGGAGGATTTCAGTAGCCGAGCAGGTAAAGTTTTCCTAAGTTTAGATTGAAATACCAGCATGTTCTATGTACTTTTATGGCCAGATTCTGACCAAATCATGCCTGTGGCTATGCTGTATTCAACTCACATTTATTTAGAATATTTTTATGTTGGCTGTGGGTATATGCATTTCTTATTCGATGTCTCAAAACCCTGTAGATATTATTATCAATGATTAACAAATTTAGACTTGGAGTTTATTTTTTTTTAACTAGTATACAGAAGGACTTAGATTCTAGCCCTGACTTTCTAGATCTATAGCCAAGGATCTTTCCATCACATTACTATGCAGACTTTGAAGTTTGAGGATTGTAACTTAATGTTTTATGAGACATCAACAACTTTGGTAATATGAAGGCCTAACGTTTTGTGCTTCAGATTTCAGGCAGTTCTATGATAGACGTATCATCTTCTGATGTCAATCAAGGGTACCCTAGCAATGTGTATCAATATTTAAATATACACAGAGACCACATGGGGATCTTTGACAATGAAAATTCTGATTTGCTAGGTCAAGGGGAAGGCCTGAGATTCTGCATTTTCACCAAGCTCCCAAATATTGCTGCTGCTTCTTCAGTACTTCATCTGAGTAGTAAAGTCCCACCTGCTTTAGGAGGCAGGTAGAGAGCAATTGAATATTCCTAAAAATACTTTCAACTTAGTAGTAATCATCTAAATGACCTACTACTGGCCAAATGTCCTTCAGAATAACTGGAGTGGCACACATGGAAAAATTTTGATTGCTAGTTGTGTGGGGGGAAAGCAAAAGGTTTCAAGCCACATACCTAAGCATTGTAGAAAGGTAAGAGAGCAGGAGAAATGCCATTGGGATTGAGGGAAAGGTTACATTATACTTGTAAATTATAACAACCTTATTATATATTGTATGCAAGATATTTTGAGTTGGTCAGCTACAAATTGAATGAATTAGCAGTTGCAAATTTCAAATAAAAATACAATCTGTAAGTCAGTACTGTATCAGTACCAATCTGAAGAAAAGAATTTGGTCATTAGAGACCATGATTTAATGAAAAGTTCATGTAAAGTCTTACTCCAAGAGTCCAAATAAGCAACACTTCTTGAATATTTAGAGAATGATACAGATATAGTCCAAGGTTTGAAACTTTTGTCTCCCATCCAACCAAGCTAAAGATACATTTATTTGGTCCACATAGGTCTTTTATTTATTAATCTTTAAATGTGATCATTTTGATAGGATGATGGTCTCACTGCCTCCCTTGACTTTCACATCTCCTTCTCCCATCACTCATTTGGGTCCAGATTTCCTTTGTGTGTGAGACAAGTATGTGAGGACAGCTTCTTCTTGATATGATAATTTCTTAAATTCACTATCAGCCTAGTGTCTTAGTCTGCAAGGGCTGCCATGGCAGAATACTGCGGACTGGATGGCTTAAACAACAGAAATGTATTTTCTCGCAGTTCTGGAAACTGGGAGTCTTAGGTCAGGGTACCTGAGATTGGATTCTAGTGAGAGCCTGTTTCCTGGCTTGTATACGGTCTCCTTCTTGCTGTGTTGTCACACGGCAGAGAGCACACGCTGGTGTCTCTTCCTCTTCTTAGCAAAGAAAGTTCTATTGGATCAGGACTCCACCCTTGTGATCTCATTAAAGTTTCATTTCCTGCTAAAGGCCCTGTCTCCAATCCAGTTACATGGAGGGTTAGGGCTTCAACATATAAGCTTCAGTCCATAGCAGTTGGTAACCTTTAAGTTTAGTTAATGTAAAGCAACTTGAATGTTTACCTCATATAATTTGTTCAGTTTAATAAGTTGTTTAAGTATTTCTTTTTTAGCAATCAATGATTTTCCCTTTTTCATTTCTATCATATATGTCTTCCTAACACCATAAATCCCTAACTTGCATCATCTTCTATACATGCTTATAACTGATAGGAGTTAAATATTTTCAAAAATTGTTCTTAACTGAACTCAAATATAACTGAGTTTATACTGATGGTAATAAAACAAGAAAAAATCACTCTCGTTTTTGGTTACTGATATATATCAATTTACCTAGCTAGTAAGAAAGAAGAAATTTATAGTCCAAAAGCAAGGGAGGGAGATCAGAGTTGTATTTCTTCTGACATTTGGACTATAATAGCTTATGTGACTTGAGATAATTAGACAAAAACAGACAAGTAACCATCTCACTGTCCAAATGTTCACAGAGCAAGAGATAGCCTGTAAATAATACTGTCACCTTTATGTTTCATCAGATTCTAATTCTACTGTTGTTGTGAGATGGACATAAATCTGGGGACTCCAATTCCCTAATCTAAGGCAGTTTCTGATAGGCATATTATTCAAATGTTTGACTCCACCTTAGCTCCTGGAAGAGGCTCATAAACCATCGTGTAGCAAATGTTTTGCCTATCAGTCTGTCACTTGGAAAGGAACGTGTCATTTGTTAAATGGGAAGCTTAGGTTCTGCTATTATATTTAAAGAGAAATATTATTTGACATTTCATCCTGGAGCCCAATACAGTTTAAGTGAATAATCTAGCAATATTGTAGGATTCCAGGACTTTTGTTAGTAGTATCCACGTTTTGTCTGCAGAAAGGCAGTCTTTGCCCTGAGCGTGCTGCCACTGAGCAACTTCCTAAGGAGCCCACATTATCAGGCAACGCTGAGATCATGGGCTTTGTCAGCGCTTGCAGATGTGCTGCCTGGGACTTCATTAACATAATTGATTAGGAACTAGGACATATTTAGTATTAATCAAGCTGTTTTTAGTGAGGCTGATTATGCACAGTCCTTGATGCACTATTTTAGTCTGGAACTTCCTTAGGACCAAGTTGCAAGAAAATGGTATTATGTAAAAAGGAACTTACATGTGACACTAACATATGCTCTTTGATTTGAGGAATACAGTTAAAACAGGTCAAAATGTAGGAGCTTAAACATATTTGCATTTTAATGTTTAAAAGAGGGGGGATTATATATAGACTAGATTATTAAGTTTGCTCACAAAAGAGTGGAAACAATTTAGGGTTTTATCAGTCAAAATCGAAAAAAAAAGACCTTGTTATGGGCGAAAGCGTTCTGCACATCCATGAAGCCCTTTAACGCTTCCTTTGTGCTTTCATACCACTTAAAGCAATGAGTTTCTCACAACACTTGCTTCTCATTCTGTGAAGTTTCTATGCACTTCTTATCTTGGGTCACTTCTCGAAGGCCCGGAGGTGTCTCTGGTCTTCCTAGAATTTCAACCTCTCCCCACACCACACACTTTGTACAACATAATGAAATTATTTTGCTTTGAATCTTCAGATGTAAAAACTAACCATATATTAAATCAGTTGTTTTCTTTGAATCCTGAAGGAAATTGCAACCCACTCCAGTATTCTTGCCTGGAGAACCTCATGGACAGAGGAGCCTGGAGGGTCCATGGGATCACAAAGAGTCGGACATGACTCACGACTGAACAACAATCAACCGTGGGATTCTCCAGACAAGAATACTCGAGTGGGTCACCATTCCCTCTTCCAGGGGATTTTCCCGAGCCAGAGATCAAACAAGAGTCTCCTGCATTGCAGGCAGATTCTTTACCTTCTGAACTACCAGGAAAGCCCTTACCACTATATGTTTTAGAATACATTTGGCCTTTGTCCATGAAAATTAACTATAGCATCATTGAAAAGATCTTGTATAATGACAATCTCATGCAATCATTTTGGTCATTGTTGTCAATTTGCTTTTAATTATGGACATAATTTACCTGGAACTAACTTAAACAGAAAACTACGTTCAATATAGTATTAATTCTTATGATTTTTTAAACAGTGTTACATTTTGCAATGAATTAGTTTTTCTATCTACTGTGAGCTCTCATTGCTGCTGAAAGGCTTGCAAGTTCAAGCCACTGTAGTTACCCATACATTCCACAAGTGGGACAGGTCTATGTGAGTACCTCGCCTGCTTCACCAAATGGTTCCTCATTATATTAACATCACAGGTGGTTTTAAGCTTTAACATGAAAGCCCATTTATCATGTTTGTCAGAGCTGTTTTTCTTAGGAGAGATTATTCTGACTGCTCTAGAAGAGAGTCCTCAGTGATGAAACAAAAGAGCTTCAAGCAACATTTTCCATCCCCTTCCAAGCATCAAAAAAATCTGCTTCATTAAATCTTAATATTAGTACAATTGATGGATATGATCCTGTTATTCTTTAATCACTGTTTCCACTGTGGAAGCAGTGACAGACTTTATATTTTTGGGCTCCAAAATCACTGCAGATGGTGACTGCAGCCATGAAATAAAAAGACACTTGCTGTTTGGAAGAAAAGTTCTGACCAACCTAGACAGCATATTAAAAAGCAGAGACATTACTTTGCCTACAAAGGTCAATCTAGTCAAAGCTATGGTTTTTCCAGTAGTCATGTATGGATGTGAAAGTTTCACTATAAAGAAAGCTGAGCACTGAAGAATTGAAGCTTTTCAACCATGGTGTTGGAGAAGATTCCTGAAAGTCCTTTGGACTGCAAGGAGATACAACCCATCCATCCTAAAGGAAATCAGTCCTGAATATTCATTAGGTCTGATGCTGAAGCTGAAACTCCAATACTTTGGCCACCTGATGTGAAGAACTGACTCATTTGAAAAGACCCCGATGCTGGGAAAGATTGAAGGCAGGAGGAGAAGGGGACCACAGAGGATGAGATGGTTGGATGGTATCACCGACTCAATGGACATGAGTTTGAGTAAACTCCGGAAATTTGTGATGGACAGGGAGGCCTGGCGTGCTGCAGTCCATGGAGTCGCAAAGAGTCGGACGTGACTGAGCGACTGAACTGAACTGATTCTTTAATCAACATTGCTGGATATTATTTTCTCTCCTCCTATTCAACACAACCCCCTCCACCACTACCAAAAATCATGTTGTATGTTCTCAGTGATCTCTGAAGAATTAAAGACTTCAATCCACATGTGATTGATTACTGGACATTTAATGTAAACTGGCCACACTGCATCTATTCTGGCAAAGATGTGGAAAGGTATATATCTTATACTTAAATTACTTTTAATATTCCATTACAGACATAATTTGCAGTAATGGAACCAAATAAAGTAAGGTGAACTACTACTATATACCCTATCTTCTTCTTAAATAAATATATAACTGGTACTAACTTAGTACTGCAGTTGTGAATAATATTATAAATGCAATCACACAAAAGTGGGCAAGAGAACTCTCAAGAGACGACTAAAGCCCCAGCTTCCAATTGCAGCTTTGACACTAATTATCTTTGACAAATGGATTGACTTTTTAGGGCCTCCATTTCTTCTACTGTCAACTGTGGAGACCGAACTTAAATAATCTCAGAGATAATTTTCTGCTTTCACACTGAGAGATCTCAAGCTTATTTTTCCAGGCTGGTGGATTGGTAGTAAGCTGTATTAAGAACAGAGTGAAGACTCCATGGCTTGGCCCAGATTTAAACAGCTCCTATAGATGTGTAAGGCTGTGACCATGGTCTGGATACAGATGTCAAACTTGGGGCAACCAGGCATGTCCCTGTGAAATGGATAACACTATGAAGTATTATTTTCTGAAGTTCAAAAGTGAGTTGTACAGGTCATAAAGGCTGTGAAAGTTAAGAGGAAGATGAAATATGATTGAGGCAAGGCTATGTGGTCAAATCACAAGACTTGCATTGGGTCATAAAGAGTAAGTTGGTAGTATTTGTATGGAGGAAAAAGGAGCAATATAAGAAACTTATTATGAGATAATTTCTTACCATAGGATGCATTCGAGGACAATGTTCTACAGGAGCTAGTAACATTTTATTTACAGTTCTATTAAACTGGGAACTTTATCATCTTTGCTCTTCATTGAGATACATCCTGGGAAGCAAGAAGCATAAAATAATAAAATAGAAATTTGGCTCAGGTTCTCATTCCATTAACTCTATGACACAGTAAATCTTGTTGAACTTGTGGGCAATACAATATTTTCCTTTGTTTTGAGGTGAACTTAACTCATATCTTTGTGCAGTTTTTAATGGAATTGACCTCTAGTTGTAAATTTTGATAACATAGGTAAACCATACTACTTTTGGGGCCTCTTTTACTTAGAAAGTTGCTATGAGGACTGCTTGAAATAATGTATATAGCAACTTAGCACAGTTAGGTACTTAGCTATTAGTTACTATTATCATTATTTTTTTAATCAGCAAATTTGTACATATAGTAAATACTTAATTTTCATAGTAGATTTTTATTGATATCTGTAGAAGTTAATATGGTAATTGCATTAATGTCATTAGTCAGCAATTGTGAAACTCTATAAAATTTCTTAATATAGGACTCTGGTCATATCCTGAAGAATTTTGTACACAAAACTGAATCATTTACCTCCCTCCCACCCCTCACCCCCCCTACCCATAGACTGCATGAGCCTGCTAAAACAACTGAGCAGAGGAGTAGTACAATTAGATTTGCATTTTAGATTACTGAGTCAGGGATAAGTAAGGTGATGAGTCAGCAATGAGTCAGCGATAGTAAGGGTGGATGATGAAGGGTAGAGCTTGGAGGTTTAGAGGTAAGAAAAATCTCTGTTTATAAGGAAAAATCATGCTACTTTTGTTATAAACAATCACATTGAACCCTCAAAACAATTTCAAGCAGTGAATGTGATTTATATCATTTCAAGAGAAGATCAGAGGAATCAAATAAATTGCCTAAGATAACGCCATCCTAACAATGGTATAATTGGAATTGGAATTCAAATGTCTCATGCCCAGGATCAGTCTATTCCATTATCTAGAGCTAGCAATTAAAAGTTACGGCTGAGCATAATTGCTAAAGTCTTATCTGACCTGGGTAAATGAATGGCACTTAAGAATAAGAACAGGTTTGGGGAGACGATAATGCATTCAGTTTCAGACTTGCTTAGTGCATCAGGGTCCCTGGAATATTCAAAATGGATGATTAAGAGTGTTTAATGAATGTAGTGTTTATAAAGGTTTGAGCGGAGTTATGGTGAAGCACCCCAAGCCTGACCAACTCAGGAAGGCTTTATCAGTCCTAGGCCTGAGGAATCATGGAAATGGAGAGGTTTACAAATCCTCAAACATTGTAACTCTAAGAGAGATATGCCCAGCCAGAACTATGTCCTTTAGTAGAAGAACATATCATCAACAATGTGTAAAATTATGTATATAATATTCCCAGTGAGCCAGGGAGGTAGTTGGAGAATAAATATTCAACTATCTCTTTTATTTTTCCTGCTCTATTATCTCTTGATATTGTTCCTATTGGGCAAACTAACCTGAATCCAGAGGTTGTATTAATCCTTGGTTAACACAGTCCATAAAGGTGAGGGTGGATCTTGGACCTGGAGAGAAAATGAAGACTCTGCCATGTGTTGAGCAGCATGTTAAGTGGGATTCACATAAGTGGTCATCTCCAGCAGACAACTGAAGCTAGGAGTCTGGAGTTCACAAATGAGAGAGCTACAGACACTGAAGTCATAAACTTAATCTGAGCATAGCATTTCCAGAAGCATGTGGTGGGGAATTCTAGTTCTATGTTATTCTTGGTGAAAAAGAATTCATAGTGTAATGCTTTGGGTCTGCATAATATGTTATGTTTCCTTTTTGGACAGTCTTAATGTATACAATTGGGCTTCCCTTGTGGCTCAGCTGGTAAAGAATCTGCCTGCAATGTGGGAGACCTGAGTTCTCAATCCCTGGGTTGGAAAGATCCCCTGGAGAAGGGAAAGGCTACCCACTCCAGTATCCTGGCCTGAAGAATTCCTTGGACTATACAGTCCATGGGGTCGCAAAGAGTTGGACATGACTGAGTGACTTTCACGTCACTTCACTTCAATGTATACAATTATATTAAAAAGAACTATGAAATTCTTATTAGAAAACTGTTTAATTATTTTTAACCTCAGTGATGCTCACAATTTGTGATCGGAGAAGCATTACTATTCCCAGTAATACTTATTGAGCTCCCAAGGAACAGGAGATCTTAAAAATATCCTATGTCATACAAATTTTCATTTTGAATATAACTAAATGGCAGGCCAGTCATGAGTTTGAGTGAGGTTTAGGGCACCCAAGAAGGAAAATGTGGGAATAACATTGTCTTGGAGTTCTCCAGAGAAATAGAGCCAATACATGTGCACACACACAACTGCCCCCCTACAGACACACACACAAACACACACACCCAGCGGGGCAGGGAGAGGGGAGAAATAGAAGTTATTCTAATGAATTGGTTCATGCGATCATGTGATTTGGGGTGCTGGTAAGTCTGAAGTCCATCGGGCATGCCTGGGAAGAGTTAATATTATTTTCTCAAGTCCAAAGGCAGACTAGAGGCAGAATTCCTTCTTCCTTAGAAAATGTCAGTCTTTTCTCTAAATGCCTTCAACTGATTGGCAATCTACTTTACTCAAAGTCTACTGATTTAAATATTAATCACATCTAAAAAATACCTTAGAGCAACAATTAGAATGGTTTTGACCAAGTAACTGTTACTATGGCGTAGTCAAAATGAACCATACCAAATGTCATCACATAAAATTAACCATCAAAAACATCAGCAGAAGACAGACTAGAAAGCCAAATATGAAAAAATAATGAGAAAAGAAAGGCTACAACAAAGCCAAGAGCCCCAGAGAGATGGATATGACAAAAATTGGCCAGGGTCCTTTAGATTTGTTGATTAGAAGATCATGGTGACCTACTGCTATACCCTACCCATAAATGAGGGTATAGCAATCAGGAGTCTGAACTAAAGATCCACTAGTTCATATTAGTTTCTTAAACTCAGAGAAATGACTCAGCTTCCTCATCTAAAAAGTTTTATTTTCAACATAATAATCTCAAAATTCTGTTTCATCTCCACAGTTTTATCATGCTTGAGGCTTTTATTTCATTCATTTTCCTCCCTACACATTTATTTTATTTCCTTGTGTTACACAAGGGCTAATCCCTACTTCTGAGGGGAAAATGAATCATCTATTTAAGTCTTAAAAATTTTCCAACATTTTGTTGTTTTTAAACTCTTTATTTTCAGATGATTTTAGATTAACAGAATAATTGTAAAGATAATATACAGATTTCTAATATATTTTTCCTCTAATGTTTTCATTTTACATAACCATGATTGACCTACCACGACTAAGAAATAAACTTTGGTACACTAGTCACTGAACTACAGACTGAATTCAACTTTCACCTTTCAATTATTTGTAAAAAAAATTTTAAATTATTCTTTCTTACATGTGTGATGAGGACACAAATATTAACACACGTATTCATAGCTTTTCCCCACCACCGTAATGCTGAAGGAATATTCTAGATATGCCTGGTCAGCTCCTGAGTGCTTATATTATACTTAGGACTCAGGATATGCTGGCTGAGCCAAAAAAAAAAAAAAAACATTTGGAAGAAGCTCAAATAATTAAATTAATTCATGTTTGAACAAGGGATAGTCCCCAGAAGAAAACATAAGATTTGGACACTGAGAAAAGAGCTTGAGAAGGGAATAGGAGAGTCAGCATGGGCTGGAGTAAGTTTTTAGTGTGTTTTCCAGAAAGAGAGCTTTCTGGTGGTTCAGATGGTAAGGAGTCTGCCCTCAATGCAGGAGGCCTGGGTTCGATCCCTGAGTTGGGAAGATCCCCTAGAGAAGAAAATGGCAACCCACTCCAGTATTCTTGCCTGGGAAATCCCGTAGACAGAGAAGCCTGGCGGGCTGCGGTCCATGGGGTCCCTAAGAGTCGAACACGACTGAGCGACTAACACTTCCACTTCCAGAGAGAGAAGGTTTTTGGAAGAGCTGCTATGATGAGAGATGATTGGGGAATCCAGTAAGGAGAGAACCTTTAGAACGTTTTGCTTTGGGTCATACAACATTAGCTATTTTGAGAGACCTCAGGAAAGATTTAAATATGTCTTCAACTCTTCCTTGAATTTTAAACCGCCATTTCTTTTGATTGCAGCACTGTACAGGGCTAGGCATGAGGTAACACAGTTATGTGGAGTTAATATGCTGGAACAAGTATAATTCAGCTTAGTATCATGGAAAAGTAGGTAAGCCTTAACAACTGACTTGACTAAATTAACGGGAAAAAATAGAAACACAAAAAACAAATAGGTGGAAGAGTGTCAAGAAAAAGGAAATATAAGGACATGTCCCGTGTATGAAATATAATAGCCTAATGGCTGGAGAAGGCAATGGCACCCCACTCCAGTACTCTTGCCTGGAAAATCCCATGGACGGAGGAGCCTGGTAGGCTGCAGTCCATGGGATTGCTAAGAGTCCGACATGACTGAGCGACTTCACTTTCACTCTTCACTTTCATGCATTGGAGGAGGAAATGGCAACCCACTCCAGTGTTCTTGCCTGGAGAATCCCAGGGACGGCGGGGCCTAGTGGGCTGCTGTCTATGGGGTCGCACATAGTCGGACACGACTGAAGTGACTTAGCAGCAGCAGCAGCAGCAGCCTAATGGCTCAGATGGTAAGGAGTCTGCCTGCAATGCAGGAGACCTGGGTTCAATCCCTGGGTTGAAAAGATCCCCTGGAGAAGGAAATGGCAACCACTCCAGTATTCTTGCCTGGAAAATACTATGAATGGAAGAATCTGGCAGGCTATAGTGCATGGGGTTGCAAAGAGTTGGACATGACTGAGCGACTTCACTTTCACTTTCATGAAATACAAATCTGCATTTTTTGTTGTTGTTCAATTTCTCAGTTGTCCGACTCTTTGCAACCCCATGGACTGCAGCATGCCAGGCTTCCCTGTCATTCACTGTCTCCTGAAATTTGCTCAAACTCATGTCCATTGAGTGGATGATGCTATCCAACCATTTCGTCCTTTGCCGCCCCCATTCTCTTCCTGCTCTCAGTCTTTCCCAGTATCAGGATCTTTTCCAATGAGTCGGCTCTTCACCATCAGGTGGCCAAAACATTGGAGCTTCAACTTTAGCATCAGTCCTTCCAGTGAGTATTCAGAGTCGATTTCCTTTAGAATTGACTGGTTTGAATTCCTTGCTGTCCAAGGGATTCTCAAGAGTCTTCTCCAGCACCAGTTTGAAAACATCAATTCTTGGGCACTCAGCCTTCTATATGGTCTAACTCTCACATCCATACATGGCTACTGGAAAAACCATAGCTTTGACTATATGGACCTTTGTAGGCAAAGTGATATCTCTGCTTTTAAATATGCTCCTTAGGTTTGTCTTTTAGTACACATTAAATATTCTTAAGAAACTTGCATCTCCAGAGTTAAAACTTTTCCATCTTGTTATAATAGTCTTGATTTCCCATTATTGATTAAAAATACTCTTTGGGAAAATCATTAACTTTACCCATAATAAGATAAAGAAGTTATGTTTTTCTTCCCCTATACATCTGTCAGTATAGCAAGGAATGTCATCTGATTTGACAGTCCAGTAGCAATATTTTTATTCTGGAGATCCCCAGAATAAAAAATCAAAAAATCAAGAGATGACAACCAAGAATCAGGGAAGAGTAAGGGGCTTTCTGTTGATGAAGGCCAGCTTTTTGGCTCAGAGATCTTTCATAACTTTCATGCTGATATTAAGATTAGATTTTTCCCCTATATTTTGACCAAAGAGAAAATTAGGGATGAGAAGTTTTGTGAATAAGAGTGAGTGTGATTTTTATAGCTTCCTTATTATGAAATTTTAATTGGAACCTTCTTGTGCCAGCAAATTTCTCTCAGAAAGCATTTTACAAAAAAAAGCCAGGTCCCTCCAAAGCTCTAGTTTATAAGTACCATTTTTTCATCATAAAACATTTATTTGCTATTTGTTTCAGCTTAACCTAAATGTTTCTTTCTGTTTTATAAACTTCTTAGAATCCCCATTGAGATTATTCATTCTGTCTAGTACTGATGGAAAAAGTGGCTGCACTGTTAAAGCCAGGTCTGTTTTACCCAAATGGAGTAAGAAGTCTTGGCAATTGTTCACATGATAAATGGTGACAGATACTCGCTTAAATTATGTAAGAATTTTGTGTAATAAAATTTGATCTACTAGACTAGACCTTCCTTATATTAGGAAGAAGACCAAAATTGCATTAATGGTTTGGTATAATTTATGAACGATGATGAAACTTATGTGGTCTATCATTTGAAATAAAGTTGAATTCCATATATTATAACAATTACAACTAGAAAAGTTGTATTCGTTGAAGGGGCACTTATTTCCTTTATAAATATTGATATGTATTAAGCTTGGGCTTCCCTGATAGCTCAGTTGGTAAAGAATCCCCCTGCAATGCAGGAGACTCTGGTTCAGTTCCTGCGTCAGAAAGATCTGCTGGAGAAGGGATAGGTAACCCACTCCAGTATTCTTGGGCTTCCCTTGTGGCTCAGCTGATAAAGAATCCGCCTGCAATGCGGCAGATCTGGGCTCGATCCCTGGGTTGGGAAGATCCACTGGAGAAGGGAAAAGCTACCCACTCCAGTATTCTGGCCTAGAGAATTCTATGGACGTCCATGGGGTCACAAAGAGTTGGACACAACTGATCGACTTTCACTTTCATGCATTAAGCTTAATGTCAATAATTAAAAGGCTTTAATTAAAAATCACACTTATAAATGTGCCCAATATACCAGTAACTTTTGGTAATGTTAAAGTCAAATTTTATTTCAAAATAACTATTGAGTCTTTCTAATTTATTTAGTAACTGAAAAGCTAAATTCTCAAGGATCTGTTATAAAAATAGCCATATCTTTGAAATAATACTTTAGAGTAATTTATACTTTGATTTTAAATGATAACCAACTTTTTTCTTAAATATCAATAATTTAGTCACATGCAGGAAAAACTCAATTCTCTGATGTTTTAGGTATTTTTGACATTTTAAATGCAACAAAGTACTTTTGCAATTCATTTCCAGCTACAGACAAATGTAGGAAATGTATATAGATAAAAATATGGAAAAGGTAATTATATGTAAATAATATGATTTTGAAAATTGACGGTTACTAGAAATGGATCTTATATTTTCCTTACCCTTGTAGAAAGATGCATTAGAAAATTTATACTAAAATATCTTCAGCAAGCAATGATTCCGCATAAAAACTACATTTTAAAAGGGTTAAAAAGCTTTTAGATAAACTTCAAATAATTGTAGCACCAAGAAAATAAATAAATAAAAAAGAACAAAAAAGAAAATGCAAAATACTCTCTTTGAAGCTATTCAGAGATGAGGGTGTGGATGGAGAGCTTCTCACTTGAGTCTAGGACTCAATAAACTTTAATTGAGCATTTGCTTCCCAGAATGTAAAAGCATTGAGAGGAAAAATAAATACCAGAAGGAAAAAGAACAGATGTGGCAATCTTTATCTATATAAACATAATCCATTCAAAAATAATGCAATTGTTTTATTGTTTATAAAGTTTTTTTTTTTTTTTCATTTTTGAAAGGTTTGGGCGCAATCTACTTTATCCATTTCAAATGGGAAGTTTAATTAACAAACTTTTTTGCAATTTGAAATATATCAAATAATCTTTCCCTTTGCATTCTCTTTTGCATACTAAATTCAGAAACAAAAAAATTGTCATTATGTCAGAGAACTTTGGATTTGAGAGATCTGAAAGACAAGTTTCACAAAGATAGGTTAGAAGCTGGCGCTTCTTTTCTGCCCACACCTTAGTTCATTTGTAATTTTTTGTTAGAGTAAGTCTACTGCAAACTTCATATTCCACGTTGTAGGGGAAAGAACAGAGTTTTCAATGATCCTTAGTTTTAAATCCTTGTTGTGTCACTTACATGATTTGCGAATTTGGGCAAGTTACTCATCTTTCCTGAGCCCGTTTTATCTCATAAAGGATATGTAGACTTTCATCTGAGAACTAAGTATATATTCTAACACATATAAGGTCATGTGCTATATTCTATTATAGTATTCTACTGCAGTGTAATTTTATATCACCTTAAAATCAGTTTCATTAAACCAAACTAACACAATATTTTGGCCTTGTTCTGATCATATAAAATAACTATTTATGTTACCGAGTCCAAGCACAGTCTGCTCACCACACAACAAGCCAATAAACCTGAGAGACAAGATATTGAGGCAAGGAATACAACTTTATTTGGAAAGCCAGCTGATTGAGAAGATAGCAGACTAATGTCTCAAAATAACCATCTTGTCAGGGTCTGGATGCCAGGTTCTTTTATAGAACAGAGAACAAGAGAAGTTGAGGAAGTAAAGTAAAAGGCCATTATTTTGCAAATATCTCCTGGAATGGCCAACCTCAGGGAGGGGATGTGATAACCTCTTTACTCTTGGAGCCATTCACAGGTGAGCAGGGTCAGACAGCATATTAAAAAGCAGAGACATCACTTTGCCAACAGAGATCCATATAGTCAAAGCTAGGTTTTTCCAGTAGTCATGTACTGATATGAGAGTTGGACCATATAGAAGACTAAGCACCTAAGAATTGATATTTTTGAATTATGGTAATGGAGAAGACTCTTGAGAGTCTTTTGGACAGCAAGGAGATCAAACCAGTCAATCCTAAAGGAAATCCACCCTGAATACTCATTGGAAGGACTGATGCTGAAGTTCCAATACTTCAGCCACCTGATGGGTAGAACCAACTCATTGGAAAAGACCCTGATGCTGAGAAAGATTGAAGGCAAAAGAAGGGGGCAGCAAAGAGTGAGATGATTAATGGCATCACTGACTCAATGGAAATGAATTTCAGCAAACTCTGAGAGATAGTGGAGCATAGAGAAGTCTGGCATGCTGGAGTCCATGAAATCGCAAAACGTCCAACAGGACTTAGCGACTGAACAACAATAACAGGGTCAGATTATCTTCCTATGAGCTGAACAAAGGCTGAACAAGGGCACTTTTAGTTTAGTAATCAGGCAGAGGGGTAGAATTCCCTGAGGCAGGGCATTATGTATGACTACAATAGTAAAAGCAACAAAAAGCAAAGGTTAAAATCAAAGAAACATATCCATCACGGAGTCAGAATTGGCTGTTCCTTGCAACATGGAGAACACGTTTCGACAGTCTTTTTTGAAGCTTAAAGAAGTGTACATAATCTGGTATCTTGAAAATGTTTGGATTTACACTAATTAGCTCTGGATTCCTTTGGACATCTACTTCATGAATGGTACTGTTTCACAAAGAGTTGTCAGCCTTTACCTACTGGACAGGAGTAGGCACTCAGCAGGCACCTCCTTCGGCTGGCATTGAGAGTAACTCTTGCATACTCATCTCAGAATTCACATACCATTGTCCCAGGAGCAGCTTTTGCACTTTCACGTGGTGCTCTTGGATTTGGGCCTCTGCTGCCTCCCTTATATGTAGAGTACATCATGAGAAATGCTGGACTGGATGAAGCACAAACTGGAATCAAGATTGCCGGGAGAAATATCAATAACCTCAGATATGCAGATGATACCACCCTTATGGCAGAAAGTGAAGCAGAACTAAAGAACCTCTTGATGGAAGTGAAAGAGGAGAGTGAAAAAGTTGGCTTAAAGCTCAACATTCAGAAAACTAAGATCATGGCATCCAGTCCCATCACTTCATGGCAAATAGATGGGGAAACAGTGGCTGACTTTATTTTTCTGGGCTTCAAAATCACTGCGGATGGTGATTGCAGCCATGAAAATAATTGCTCCTTGGAAGAAAAGTTATGACCAACCTAGACAGTGTATTAAAAAGCAGAAATATTACTTTGCCAAAAAAGGTCCATCTAGTCAAGGCTATGGTTTTTCCAGTGGTCATGTATGGATGTGAGAGTTGGACTATAAAGAAAGCTGAGTGCCGAAGAGTTGATGCTTTTGAACTGTGGTGTTGGAGAAGACTCTTGAGAGTCCCTTGGACTGCAAGGAGATCCAACTAGTTCATCCTAAAGGAAATCAGTCCTGAATATTCATTGGAAGGACTGATGCTGAAGCTGAAACTCCAATATTTTGGCCACCTGATACAAAGAGCTGACTCATTTGGAAAGACCCTGATACTGGGAAAGATTGAAGGCAGGAAAGAAGGGGACGACAGAGGATGAGATGGCTGGATGGCATCACCAACTCAATGGACGTGGGTTTGGGTGGACTTTGGGAGTTGGTGATGGACAGGGAAGCCCGGTATGCCACAGTCCATGGGGTCGCAAAGAGTCGGACAGAACTGAACAACTGAACTTAACTGAAGTGAACTACGTCCCTTAATGAAAGTGAAGTGTTAGTCTCTCAGTCAGGTCCAACTCTTTGCATGGAGTTGGGCTATAGCCCACCAGGATCCTCTGTCCGTGAAATTTTCCAGGCAAGAATACTGGAGTGGTTAGCCATTCCCTTCTCCAGGGTATCTTCCTGACCCAGGGATTGAACCCACGTCTCCCACATTGCAGGCAGATTTTTTACAATCTGAGCCACCCTGTCTCCACCCATAATGTCCCTAAATCCATGTTTTTTAACTGTAAACTTTATCCCTTGTTAGTATCATACCCAAAATTCCTCGTAGGAATAGTTTAAAATTCAAACCCTGGCAAAGGGTTTGACTTAAGGTTACCTGATCATTTGTTGATTTGTTGACATAAACCAACTGTTTATGTAAAGGCTCTGGGCAGTCACTGGAAAATGCTCTAAAATTTCTGGTTGTGAATTGTTGTTAGTAGCTGATAATGAGAAAAACTGACTTGTAAGAAAAATTCAGCATTCACTAAAGGAAAAGTCAAGGGAAAGACTGGATTCTGGTTCTGAAAAGCCAGTTTAGTTTACTCCATATAACTCAAGTGAAGAGTTTTGCTATTAAAGTAACCTAGTTACAATGTAAAGAGAGGTACTCCCACCATGTGCCTATAATGTTGCATTCCTTCAAGAGTCCCAGATAAAATTTGAAGGCAATTTTTGGGGAAAAAAAAGGAAAAAATGAAGAAGAGTATTATTACTGAATCCTTTTACTTTCTTAGTCTTCATTGCAACATGGTCACACAATCTAGTGGGGCACTTGACACCCATCACTCAGCAGCAGCCAAAATTCCTCTTAAAATATAACTCATCACAATACAGTTACTCTGCTTGAAACCTGTCAGTGACTTCCTACTTTACTCACAATAAAATGGAAAATTCTTATTGTGAACAAGATTCGATGTGATTGTCCCAGCTACATCTCTGACCATTTCTCTTCCCATTCTCCTCCTACATCTGCCGCTTCAGCCACTCTGGTCTCCATGCTCTTCTTTGAATATAGCTAGAATGCTCCTCTTTGAAGATCTTGGCACATATGTTGCCTCTGCAGGAAGATTCTTCTCCCTAGGAGCCTACTTTTGTTCAAGTATCTTTTCAAATGGTGCTCATTCAAAAATGTATAACCCTGTTCCTCGTAAAAAAAAAAAAAAAAAAGCCACTTCCCATTCCCTCATACTCTAATCCTCTAACCTAGCTTTGTATTTTTTCTGACCCTTATTATCATATGACTTTATATACACTTATATATGTATTAATATATAATGCATACATATAAACATAAACATATTCATTAAGACTTAAAAATGGACTTTTCTCTAGCCTTAAAATGTTTTAAGCCATAGCAATGGGAGAACATAAGCAGCTATTTACAAATTGAAAGCTTTTTGAGTTAACTGTTCTCAGAAAAATTAGGAAATAGATGCAAGATGAGACATACTTCCTTTGGAGAAATAAAGGAATAGACAAATGAAGAGAGACTTGAGTATATGCTACTCATTCCCTCTGCCTTTTATGGTTGAAGACAGAAGATTTGCTTACAATTTCATTATGCAGAAACTACTATTTATAGAATAACTGGAATCCACTTCATTCCAACACAATGCCCCTTTATAACATGTTAATTCCTATTTTTTTTCTTAAAGTTTCACAATATATAATATTCTTGATATAGCCTCCCTCAACACAGAAAAATAAGAATTAATGTGCATTTACTCAGATCAACAAATGTCACACTTAGAAAAACTGAAGATTTTATGTAGTCAGATTTTGATTGTTTCAAAAATATAGTAATATATGCTATCATTATTCTTTTGGAACGTCCACTCTTGTCCAAGCACTTTGGCTCAGTTTCTTCACAATAAGTTGGCAAGGTAGATTTTACTAGTTCCATTTTTCAAATGAGGTAAATGAAATTCCGTGTGTCAGAGCACGTTGCAATGTCACAACCAGAAGGGATCAGAGACAGAATTCAGACCAAAGTCACCGGTGCTAGCACCCTCCCATTGTCTCGTGTTTCATTCCTCTCTGTAGATAACAATGGAAAGCTCTGATAGTCATTGGTGTAATTGAACTTATCTGTTTCTGTGACGTTTTCCGTGATGTACTGTGACTAGGGCTCCAGGTCAACCTCTGCCACTCTAAGCAAACAAGGTGACAGTGAAGAGCTGTGTTGGAATGCATTGTTATGAAAGAAGCATGTCCTTATTTACTTAACTGGGACCAAGAATACATCAATCCTGGCCACAGAGAGTTACAAAAGCATGTAAATTTTGGATAATCTCTACACAAGAAAGGCATGAGGGGGAAGAACAAAACATAAGATGAAAATGAAGCATTTGCATTTGTTTGCTCGTTTTGCTAAGAACAGGCATCTTCAAAAGCTTTACAATTATAATTAACTATTGTGAATTCTCTGGCTTTGAGATGGCATAAAAACATTTAAAAGCAAGAGAAAAGCCCATTGTAAGGGCTTAGGAAGTAAAAAGTAAGTCATTTAATTTTTCTTTCATCTGATGTTAATTTATGCAGAAACTAATAACATACTTGTGGCTCAGAGCTGCTTATTGTGGACAGAATTTCTCTCTCAGCCAGTCTTTCCTGTGATCCCTACCAGATAGAGCCATCATTTCCCAGCCTATGACACTTTGTCAGAGAAAGGCACTATACTGATAAGTTCACACTCTATGGACACACTCAATTGCGAACCCTCTGAGAACCCATGATATAAAATGTCCTAACTCTTCTCTAGCTGTTACTAACAAAACAGCAAACAAATTGGAGGAGAGCATGAGGAGTAAATTGGATATGTGGGTGCATAGTCAGGTGGAAAGAAAGGAGGATTGTTGACTACTGAAGGAGAAAAATGTCAAGGGAAGGAGAGTCTTCATGTAAGAAACATGGATTACTTTTACATCCAAGAAGGAGATAATTAAATTGTTGTACCTTTTATAAATGAAAAATTTAATTTCTCTGCTGCCAGATCACATAGAGAATAGATGGTAGTACTTGAAGAAATGAAGGGATCTTCAGAAGTTGATATTTTAAATAAATTAACCATGAATAAAGTAAGTCCCATAATGACAGCTTAAAGGTCTAATTCATAAAAATGTTATTAAAGTACATTATTTATACCTGCTTTTTGTGGATTTCTGTTCTTATTCACGACTCTTTCAGTGTATGGCCATAATCACAGGAAGAGTGTATAATGGAAGCATTAATCAATCTGAACTAAAGCAAGGATACTGTATCACCACAATAAAATCCCAGCTATATTAATATAAAGGGTAGAATTTATTACACAAAGTAATTCTCTTTAAAAAAAAATGAAAAGAATGTCTTCCATCTTATAGCCTCAAATACCTACTTTCATTCCCAAGTTTAATATAACATGAACTAATTATCATGAACTTTTTAATAAAATATTTATTCATCTACATTATGAAACTTAGAGACTCAGATACTAAGTTGGATACTAAATTGTGATCTTATCATGTGATCTTATCCTGTATTTATCATGACTATGGCATTGATTTTTAAGTTAGGCTAAGAAATATTTACAGTTAGTCTCTGTGTTAATTAACTCCTTTTCTGACATGTGGCATCCGATGGTAATGTTTATTAGCAAATGCCAATTCAATTGTCTGGCATATGTATCTATTTAGATAAGATGAAAAATTTCCTACAACATAAAATTTCCTCCAGAGAAGCTGAAAGTACTGATACTTAAATCAAAAGTATATTTATTCAGAATTTTAAACATGATTTACATATTTAATATGGATAAACCTTTAGGAAAAAGCAAAGTAGAATTCACTTGGTTTATTTCTGACTCTAGAACTATCAAAATCTGACTTCCTGACTTTCTACTTCTGATTAGATGAGCTGTAATGGTACGCTGTAGATACATTTAGACAGAGTGTGAATATATTTCTCCCTACCACACTAACTTATCTCTAAGAGTCATGAAAAGAGGTTCTTTATAAATTATACGTCTGACATTGAAAGAAAGGGTTGTGTTTGATCTTGTAGGTAAAAAATCTCTATACCTAAGGGAATGAATTAATTCCTGTATTTAATAAGATGCAGTCATTAGTAGGCAACTTAAGCATTCATACTAGAACTACACATTGAGTTTCTTCAGCATAGTAACAATCTCATAATAGTTCTGGGTAATAAAAATCTTCGAATGCCTGGAATTTATACTTGAGGAGACAAATTACAAACAGAAAGGTATTTCAAATATAAGGTAAATCGCACTACTAACTGAAGATAAAAATCAGTCAGTTTCCGACATTAACTGTGCTTACAGCTGCCTCACACCTAAAAGTACTGAATATTCCATTTTAACAACTGTGTACTTCTACATGACTTTGTCATCTGAAATGAGAGCACTTACCAGAAGAGTGTCCAGGGATGTCTAGTTGTTGCATGGCTATCACTGGCCACCATTTGAGTTTCCTTCTGCCCCTCAGACCAAGATTTTCTCAGATCTCTGAAAGACAAATCCCCCATGAAGAAGTCTAGAGGCCCCACAAAGTGTCAAACCACTCTGTGTGTCAGTCAGATTTACTGCAACCTCTGGGTGAAAAGACAGTCTGAGCACACGGATTGATAGAGCCACTCAGAAAGGCCACTGGAACTTATGTCCCCAGTACAGTGCCAGACAAATGTCACCAGACTCCAAATGTCTGTTGACAAGAGGCAGATTTGAAAAACAGTAAAATCAAAATAGATATCATTAATGGCCTATTGTGGGCCTCCCTGGTGACTCAGGCAGTAAAGAATTTGCCCACAATGCAGGAGACTTGGGTTCAATCCCTGGGTTGGAAAGATCCCCTGGAGAAGGGAACAGCTACCCACCCCAGTATCCTTGCCTGGAGAATTCCATGGACAGAAGAGCCTGATGAGCTACAGTCCATGGGGTCGCAAAGAGTCAGACACAACTGAGCGACTAACACACACACAATGGCCTAATGTATTATTTCTAAGGAGACTGAACATATGAAAACAAAAAGTAATTCTTTTAGCCTACCTGCAAAATCATTCCTCTGAAATTATATTTTAATTTCCAGTATTAATATCTTATTTTAGGCACTAGACAAACAACTGTTTGGTTCAGAAAGCTTGAACTATCTTTTTCACTTTTTGTAAAGAATATTAGCAGCCTACCATTGCATGCACTTGCTGTCAGCCAGCCACTGTGCAGAATGTTTTGTAAACATTATCTAACTTTAAAGGAAGTACTGTTATTTTACAAAAGAGAAAAATAAGGCTTAGTGAGATTAAATCACTTGCTCAAAGTCACAAAACTATCTGGAGGCAGAATTAACTTTACCAGTAATCCTTTATTCAAAACTTGATTTTCCTTTTGTACTACATTTTCCTAAAGGAATATTTTAAATTTCTTCTCTAGAAAAAGAAGAAGAAAAGAAGAAAGCTGAGAAGAACGTGACTTCTGAAACAAAAAAGAAAGGTAAGCAATTTGAAAGCTGCTGCTGCTGCTAAGTCGCTTCAGTCGTGTCCGACTCTGTGCGACCCCATAGATGGCAGTCCACCAGACTCTTCCATCCCTGGGATTCTCCAGGCAAGAACACTGGAGTGGGTTGCCATTTCCTTCTCCAATGCATGGAAGTGAGAAGTGAAAAGTGAAAATGAAGTTGCTCAGTCGTGTCTAACTTTTAGCGACCCCATGGACTGCAGCCTACCAGGCTCCTCCTTCCATGGGATTTTCCAGGCAAGAGTACTGGAGTGAGTTGCCATTGCCTTCTCCAGTTTTAAAGCTAACATAACTTAATTAGTATTCATTTGTAATGTTACTGTTAAAGCTGTTCTTTCTAGGAAAGAAATTCCCTTAACAATTTTAGTTATTGTCCTTAACAAACAAATATAAATATTCCAAATGAAGTTGAGATTGATAATTTTTAAAAGAAAATTCAAGCCTAAACATTCTTAAAATGTGTTCAGTCAGTTCAGTCAGTCAGTTCAGTCGCTCAGTCGTGTCCCACTCTTTGCGACCCCATGAATTGCAGCACACCAGGCCTCCATGTCCATCACCAACTCCCGGTGTTCACTCAAACTCACATCCATCGAGTCGGTGATGCCATCCAGCCATCTCATCCTCTGTCATCCCCTTCTCCTCCTGCCCCCAATCCCTCCCAGCATCAGAGTCTTTTCCAATGAGTCAACTCTTCACATGAGGTGGCCAAAGTACTGGAGTCTCAGCTTTAGCATCATCCCTTCCAAAGAACACCCAGGGCTGATCTCCTTCAGAATGGACTGGTTGGATCTCCTTGCAGTCCAAGGGACTCTCAAGAGTCTTCTCCAACACCACAGTTCAAAAGCATCAATTCTTCGGGACTCAGCTTTCTTCACAGTCCAACTCTCACATCCATACATGACCACTGGAAAAACCATAGCCTTGACTAGACGGACCTTTGTTGGCAAAGTAATGTCTTTGCTTTTGAATATGCTATCTAGGTTGGTCATAACTTTTCTTCCAAGGAGTAAGCATCTTTTAATTTCATGGCTGCAGTCACCATCTGCAGTGATTTTGGAGCCCCCAAAAATAAAATCTGACAAAGTTTCCACTGTTTCCCCATCTATTTCCCATGAAGAGATGGGACCGGATGCCATGATCTTCATTTTCTGAATGTTGAGCTTTAAGCCAACTTTTTCACTCTCCTCTTTCACTTTCATCAAGAGGCTTTTGAGTTCCTCTTCACTTTCTGCCATAAGGGTGATATCATCTGCATATCTGAGGTTATTGGTATTTCTCTTGTCAATCTTGATTCCAGCTTGTGTTTCTTCCAGTCCAGCATTTCTCATGATGTACTCTGCATATAAGTTAAATAAACAGGGTGACAATATACAGCCTTGACGAACTCCTTTTCCTATTTGGAACCAGTCTGTTGTTCCATGTCCAGTTCTAACTTTTGCTTCCTGACCTGCATACAAATTTCTCAAGAGGCAGATCAGATAGTCTGGTATTCCCATCTCTTGAAGAATTTTCCACAGTTTATTGTGATCCACACAGTCAAAGCTTTGGCATAGTCAATAAAGCAAAAATAGATGTTTTTCTGGAACTCTCTTGCTTTTTCCATGACCCAGCGCATGTTAGCAATTTGATCTCTGATTCCTCTGCCTTTTCTAAAACCAGCTTGAACATCAGGAAGTTCATGGTTCACATATTGCTGAAGCCTGGCTTGGAGAATTTTGAGCATTACTTTACTAGCATGTGAGATGAGTGCAACTGTGGGGTAGTTTGAGCATTCTTTGGCATTGACTTTCTTTGGGATTGGAATGAAAACTGACCTTTTCCAGTCCTGTGGCCACTGCTGAGTTTTCCAAATTTGCTGGCATATTGAGTGCAGCCCTTTCACAGCATCATCTTTCAGGATTTGGAATAGCTCAACTGGAATTCCATCACCTCCATTAGCTTTGTTTGTAGTGATGCTTCTAAGGCCTACTTGACTTCACATTCCAGGATGTCTGGCTACCATCGTGATTATCTGGGTCATTAAGATCTTTTTTGTACAGTTCTGTGTTCTTGCCACCTCTTCTTAATATCTTCTTCTTCTGTTAGGTCCATACCATTTCTGTCCTTTATCGAGCCCATCTTTGCATGAAATGTTCCCCTGGTATCTCCAGTTTTCTTGAAGAGATCTCTAGTCTTTCCCATTCTGTTGTTTTCCTTTATTTCTTTGCATTGATTGCTGAGGAAGGCTTTCTTATCTCTCCTTGCTATTCTTTGGAACTCTGCATTCAGATATTTATATCTTTCCTTTTCTCCTTTGCTTTTCACTTCTTTTCACAGCTATTTGTAAGGCCTCCCCAGACAGCCATTTTGCGTTTTTGCATTTCTTTTCCATGGGGATGGTCTTGATCCCTGTCTCCTGTACAATGTCATGAACCTCCGTCCATAGTTCATCAGGCACTCTATCTATCAGATCTAGGCCCTTAAATCTATTTCTCACTTCCATGTATACTCATAAGGGATTTG
The DNA here is from genome assembly GCF_003369695.1 of Bos indicus x Bos taurus. Taxonomy (NCBI): domain Eukaryota; kingdom Metazoa; phylum Chordata; class Mammalia; order Artiodactyla; family Bovidae; genus Bos; species Bos indicus x Bos taurus. Next base: position 28,033,988 of record NC_040084.1, read on the forward strand.
ATTTAGGTCATACCTGAATGGTCTAGTCGTTTTCCCTACTTTCTTCAGTTTAAGTCTGAATTTGGCAAGAACGAGTTCACGATCTGAGCCACAGTCAGCTCCTAGTCTTGTTTTTTTCTGACTCTATATAGCTTCTCCATCTTTGGGTGCAAAGAATATAATCAATCTAATTTCGTTTTTGACCATCTGGTGATGTCCATGTGTAGAGTCTTCTCTTGTGTTGTTGGAAGAGGGTGCTTGCTATGACCAGTGCGTTCTCTTGGCAAAATTCTATTAGCCTTTGCCCTGCTTCATTCCGTATTCCAAGGCCAAATTTGCCTGTTACTCCAGGTGTTTCTTGACTTCCTACTTTTGCATTCCATTCCCCACTAAAATGTGTTACTGAGTATTTTTTTCCTTCCTTAGTGATGATACTCAATTCTACTTCATTATTTTTCTTGATTATATATATGTCACTATTACTATTCAATTTAGTTTAATAAAATGGTCTATCAAAAGAGCAAATTATTGAATATATGGGAAAGAAACTAGTTGATTGGTTTGCTATTTTGTTCTTTTTGAATGCATTATTTGCATTTTCAAATAGTGCATCTGAAGTCCCAAGTGATCTCAAGACTTTTCTGAGCTTTTGACATGCTTATGGTGGCCTGATAACCCAGAGAACATTCAATATACCCCTTTTAATATCCTTTAGAAAAACTGTTGGATTATATCATAATTAACAATGTTATCTAATATCCGTACAATCATGAGAGATTATTTCTTTGACTTAGTGAAAACGTGTTCCTTCCCTGAAAGGAAAGCACACAGAAACTACTGTTCTGTTACAGTGGTGCTAGTTCACTCATATTTGACATGACTATTGACTCTAATTTAGAATCACTGTATACAAGATGAATTGGATGTTAATAGCAGTAAAATGTGCCCTGAAATAGGAGAAAGCAATGGCAACCCACTCCAGTACTCTTGCCTGGAAAAATCCCATGGATGGAGGAGCCTGGTGGGCTGCAGTCCATGGGGTCGCAAAGAGTTGGACACGACTGAGCGACTTCACTTTCACTTTTCACTCTTATGCACTGGAGAAGGCAGTGCAATGGCAACCCACTCCAGTGTTCTTGCCTGGAGAATCCCAGGGACAGAGAGCCTGGTAGGCTGCCGTGTCTGGGGTCACACAGAGTTGGACATGACTGAAATGACTTAGCAGACTTAGCAAACAGATGTTTATAATTTTCTCATTTTACTGCCAGACAAAGAAGATGTCAAAATGAAAACTGAGAAGGAAACTGCCATGGATGTGAAAAGAAAAGGTATTGTACTTTCTTTGCTTCCTTGGATTATATCAGGATGCTCGTTAATGATGGACTCTTGAGGCAGTGTAAACAGATTTAATATAGTTACTTGAATCTGTCCATGTACAGGATGTCAAAGCAAAAAATTCTTAGTACAAGGTTAAATAGATAGGAGACCAGAAATCATTCTGAAGTCTGTCTCACTGAAACCAAAGCAAGAGAGATTTTAAGAGCTGGAAAAGGGTGGGAGGATTGTAAGCCATCTGTGTTTGCTGATTGAGCTTACTCAGAAGCAGAGTGAACTTTTTCTTATTTTCAAGTCAAGAGAGTACTTCTGCAACTTGGAGCAAGGCTCCCAAGGGAATTAGGTTCCTACCCTCCCACAGAACCTGGAGATGGATGCACTATCTTTCTTGATGACTATATTTCAAAGAAGTGGCTTCCACATCTCTGAAAAAAGCACTCTAGGTTGTAAAACTAAAAGAAGGCTTTTAAGAAGATTTATGTCTTGAAAAAGCAGAGAAAAATTTACAATTACAAATTTTCTAAAGTAAATGCTGCGAGAAAAGAAAGGTCAGGAGCCTAAGGACCAGAAGGTGCCTAAGTTTAGTGAAGCTGAGGAGAACTTTAAGGCCATCTTTGTCAAGACATAATGAAACTGAGAAGAGCTACATAGTATAACTTTGCAAAGATGAGAAGTGAAGAACACAAAGATAATAATGCATTCCATTAAGAAATAGTGTTGTTCAACAGTGTAGATTTTTGCTTTAAATTTAGTTCTGCTTTTGCTCTTGTTCAAACATGAATATCTGCTTTTATTCAAGTTAAGCTTAAATCTAGGTGAAAAAGATAGTAGTCCCAACCATTATTGTTTGGTGTAAGTATTTTCACCCCAAATATTTCCTCCACTACTGTCAGTGATGCTTGAAATTCCACCATTAGAGAAACTCCATTTCTTTGAATTATGAAAGAATTGTCCTCTATTAAAATGCAAATCTCTTAGGGCCTTTGTGCATGGGGTAGCAAACGAATTCCTCTGAGCTATATTAACACAAAGCAAATGAGATTTCCTGATCTTCCCTGTGTGATAATAAGCTGAAAACAATGCCATTGAAAATGAGTCAGTAGGTAAGCTTAAATGAAGGTGAAATTGAAGAGAGCTCCAAGGTAGGACATGGTGTTGGGAGAGTAGACTGGGCTGGATGCCATTAGTGAAGACTTCTCTTAGGAAATAACAGCGTTGGTTGGGAATAGAATGTGGTAAAGGAGAAAAAGGAGATCATAGGATGACAAACTAGACATGGATTACTCTTGTTAAATAGTAAATAAGTAGTAAATAGAAATTACAGAAAATCGTGCTATAAGTAGGGTAAAATGTAAAATACATGACTGCTTGGCTTATGAAATAATCCAGGAAGAGATAGTCATGTGTTCTCTGATTTGGGGACTTGACTGCCAATTACTTTGAACTTCAATTATTATTATTATTATTATATTAATTTTATTATTGAACATTCATTTATCTTGTTTTGTTTAAAGCATCTTTATTCTTCTAGTGAAATGTGCATCTTGCAGGAAGGGGGACCCCTTCCAGGGCCCGAAACTGGGCTCTTGTCTAACACTGGGAAATGAATTGTCCGAGGAGACACATGTGCTGACAAAGCAAGAGATTTTATTGGGAAAGGGGACCCGGGTGGAGAGCAGTAGGGTAAGGGAACCCAGGAGAACTGCTCTGCCACATGGCTTGCAGTCTCAGGTTTTATGGTGATGGGATTAGTTTCCTGGTTGTCCTTAGCCAATCATTCTGACTCAAGTCCTTCCTGGTGGTACACGCCTTGTTCAGTCAAGATGGATGCCAGAGAGAAGGATTCTGGGAGATGGTTGGACATGTGGTGTTTCCTTTTGACCTTTCCCGAACTCTTCCGGTTTGTGGAGCCTTATTAGTTCCCTGTTCCTTACCAGAACCTCCTGTTGTAAAATAACTCAAGCAAATGGTTACTATGGTGCCTGGCCAGGGTGGGTGGTTTCAATCAGTGTACTTGCCCTAACATTATCATAAGAAAGGGAAAACACAATTCTTACCACATGATGATACTGAGAGTTGATTGCTTGGATCACTGTATCTGTGACAGCTATATGATTGAGTGCTAAAGAGAAACACGGTTTTACCTGGGCCATCAGTTTTACTGAAGTGTTTGCAGAGGAAAGTTTTGAATTAGAATTGTCAAAGTCTTTATCACAGGTGTGAAAAAGCAAAATCCTGAAAAATGCTTTCGGCAAAATGCAATGGTGTGTATATGGTGGTAGTTTTGATTTGAATTTTGTTTTTGAAGGGAAAGGCACCACACTTTTCTGTTCAGAGAGTGATGGGAAAATCCGATACGTCTCTGTTACTAGGAGACCTGTGTTATTAGCACAGCAGTCATGTCAGAGTGCGATTGTACACCACTGGCAAGAGAACTAATTATGCCAGTATCCTTACCTGCAAGGCCAGTGCTCATCCACTGAAGCAAGGTCTGAACTGGGTGACTGCACAGCATATCTGGGGAGGGCTGCTCAGCAAGTGTGGAAAAATCAAGCTTGTCCCTGGAATCATTTTTCAGTTTGTTTATATGTCATTTTTACATTTAATTACATGAAATACTATTGGCTTTTACCAATCAGTTCAAATTCCTGATTAAAATATGCACAAGTTATTTGTTTGCACGATCTTAACTTCCAAATGGCTTCCCAGGTGATTAGTGGGAAAGAATCCTCCTGCCAGTGCAGGAGACCCAGGAAACCCAAGTTCAATCCCTGGGTTGAGAAGATGCCCTATAAGAGGAAATCACAACCTGCTCCAATATCCTTGCCTAGAAAATTCCATGGACAGAGGAGCTGGTGGGCTACAGTCCATGGGATGACAGAGTCAGACATGACTGAGCAACCGAGCACTAACACAACTTCTACATACTCAAAATTGTGTTTGTATGTATGTGTATGAGAGAGAGAGACAGACAGACAGACAGAGATATTCAATTAGTGTTGATCTCCAATTCATGTTTCTTTTTGTTCTGTGCTGTTCTTAGTCACTCAGTTGTGTCTGACTCTTTGCAACCACATGGACTATAGCCTGCCAGTCTCCTCTGTCCATAGGGATTCTCCAGGCAAGAATACTGGAGTGGGTTGCCAACCCAGGTCTCCCACATTGCAGGTGGATTCTTTACTGTCTGAGCCACCAGGGAAGCCCATGTTTCTTTTCAGAGTTTAATAATTTTCCAACTATATTTTCGTGAGAGGGAAATATGCTTTAAAAACAGCCAGTTTGAAGCTAATTATTAAAATAGTAAAAATTTCTAGAGATAACAAGAGAAATTGAGAATAACCTAAAATCTTAAAAAGCTGCAATTCGTATGTTATTTTTTCCTAAAATAGTTAGAAGAACACAGCAGAACATCTGATAGCATTATTCTAGTCCCAAATAGTAGCAAATCTGCAAGATGTGAAATATGCCTAGATGCTTATTTAATATATGGGTTTTATCACAGTACTTTTTTTATATTTCTATTAACTTTCATATTAGTATGATTATAGAGCATATTTATACGTTATATTATTATTTTATTTTATTACATTTATATTTTACTATTATATAGATGCAAATGAATTTAAGGCTTAAGTTCTGTTTCATAAAAGAGCTTCTAATGCTTGAAACTGCTAAATCACACTTTGTTAGTGATCTATTAGGGAAAAGATAGGTGGGATTTTATAGGAGATAAAGTTGCTAGTCCATGAATTGAAACTGGATAACTGATACATTGGGATTTAGTATAATAAGTTCTTGTTTGCATATATTTGAAATTGTCCACAGTGAAAAAATCCAAATATGTCATTCTAAAAATATCAATTGAAATGAAAAAAAAAATCACCAATATATTTTTACAATGTTATGAGATGTGTTTCACCCTGAAGAAATACTATTTTTAAAAAAGCAAAGACGAAAGGAAGTAAAAACTTAAAATCTTCCTTATGTTTGTATCAGGCTTAAGTGCTAGATTGGAGAAGGAAATGGCAATCCACTCCACTACTCTTGCCTTGAAAATCCCATGGGCGGAGGAGCTTGGTGCAGACTACTATCCATGGGGTCTCAAAGAGCTGGGCACGACTGAGCGACTTCACTTTCAGTTTCACTAAGTGCTAGATATACGTACCACTCTAGTTAATACAAGCGGTAGGGGTTATGTACAGGGAACTGGATGCACAAAAAATTGTTGTAAGGACAGGAAAAATTGGTATCAAGAGACTACATTGAATTATGGAGCAGCAAAGATTATCTCTAGGCCAGGAAACTGCTTTGTTCTTCAAAGCTGCCTCGAGGCCTGTCTTTCCACACCCACAGACTAGATACTGAAAGTGTTGAGGCCAGACTCAGCCACTCACTCACATTAAAGTGGCCTTGTTTGCAAAAGCATTCCTGCCTTTTTTCAGTCTCCTATAGGAGCATCTAAATAATAAAATTTATTATGCTGCAAGGGAGTCCAGAAGACAGTTTTTTGTTGTTTTTTTTTTTTTGCATTCCAATTTTTCCAATTGGAAGGAGGGAAATGGAAGTTGAAAGAGGCTATCCAATGTGTCTGTAATAAAGATTCTTTCAGAAATGTTGTAGAAGATAAAATTCATATATGAAATGGTTTTGAAGACCTGAATTGTACAATGACTAAACCTATCTTTGAGTTCCCCTAAAAGCTACAAAAGATGGCTCAATCAAACAACATAATAAAATTGGGCAATTTAAGGTGCTCACGAGACACAAATGTAATTTGTTCTTTACATAAACTGTAGCAACATGATTTTTTCCTGAAGAATTATCTGAATAAAAGTATAAATAATAAAAAGGATCCTGAAAAACCAGGCTAACTTTTCTGAAATAAGCTACTAGAAAAGGATGAATTCACTCATTTATTCTTACATGCATTCCTACAGGAAATAGTCATTAAATGCCTCTATTGTACCAAGGGCTTAGTATACCTAAAGGTGGATAAACCAATTAGGCCCTGGCCTAATGGAGCTTACAGTTTGATATGGGAGGCATACATTGACTGAGAAAACATAATGTCCACATGTGTAACACGGGGTAAGGGACTTGGAGGAAACAAATCTGGGCAATAACAATGGGAACAATGGGTTCATCAGCCTCTCTCAGAGACATTTATTTGTAATCCAGTGTACTGGAAGGATCCAGCCATTGATGAGGACATCTTTATATGTGTTAATGTGGTGTGTATATGATAGTGTGTATATGTATGATTTGTGGGAGAGGAGGTACAAGGGGTCAGGATATGCAGGGACATTTTACCTGTGTGCTTAGTCATGTCTTACTCTTTGCAAGCCTATGGAGTGTAGCCTGCCAGGCTCCTTTGTTCATGGAATTTTCCAGGCAAGAAATACTGGACTGGATTGCCATTTCCTTCTCCAGGGCATCTTCCTGACCCAGGGATCGAACCCATGTCTCTTAAGTCTCCTGCATTGGAAGGCGGATTCTTTACCACTTGCACTACCTGGGACATGCACAGGAGTTTGAATTTATTAAAAGTGTGATGGGAAACTCTTGACGGGTGTTTACAGTGGAGAGAAATGTTTTGATTTGTATTTAACACAGGTACTTTCCCATTTAGATAATAGGGTTAGAGGGAGAAAAGAGAAGAGGTGCACCAATGAAAAGATGGGGTCATTTATTGAAATGGGGAAGCCTATATGAAAACAGCTGTAATGGAAAACACCTAGAATTCAAGTGTGTTGTTTCAGGTATATGTGACACAGCATAATTCATTTTTTAAAATTTTATTAATTTATTTTTGGCCACACCATGTAGCATGTAGGATCTTAGTTCCCTGACCAGGGATTGAACTAGTTCTGGCATTGAAGCTGCTGAGCCCTAGGCACTGGACCCTAGATTCCTTTCATTTTCTCAACTTTTGTATCAGGAACTATTTTAAGTACTTTATACATACTAACTCTGGAGAAGGAAATGGCAACCCACTCCAGTATTCTTGTCAAGAGAATCCCGTGGACAGAGGAGCCTGGTGGGCTGCGGTCTATGAGGTCGCACAGAGTCGGACATGACTGAAGCGACTTCGCAGCAGCAGCATATATACTAACTCATTCGATCTTTAGGAGAAATAAATAAGCTCTTATAATAATCCTTGTAAAATTGAGACACTGAAGACAGAGAGGGGCTTTCCAGGTGGTGTGGTAGTAAAGAGTCCACCTGTCAATGCAGGAGGTTCAAGAGACATGGGTTTGATCCTTAGGACAGGAACATCCCCTGAAGTAGAAAATGGCAACCCCTGCTCCAATATTTTTGCCTGGAAAATTCTTTGGACAGAGGAGTCTGGTGGGCTACCATTCATGGGGGTTTCAAAGAGTGGGAATTGACTGAGCTACTGAGCACAGCACAGCAAGACACAGAGAGGTTAAGTAACTTGCTTCAGACACACAGTAAATGTCAGGACCAGAACATTAACTCTGGCGGTGTGGCTCCACAGCCCATATACTCCAAGGAGTCAGAGAGGCGGGTCTGGAATTCAGAGCAGATACTGAAGTGAAACCGTAAAAACAGCAGTCCATTTAGATAAAAATTATTGTCCTGGGAACGCATGAGATCACCTGGAGAGATTGTGTCAAAAGAAGAGAATAGAATACAGAATCAAGACCTGGGGAATTCCCAACATCGAGACATTAGAAAATGGAAAATAAAGTAATAGGGACTAAAAGGAATTGGGGGAGAGGTTAAAAGAAAAGCAAAAGGGTTTGGTAATAGAGACATTTTAGAAGTGGATGTTTCAAGAAGTTAAAAATTATCAACTTGGCAAATGTCACTTAGAAGTTGTGATGTGATGACAGAAAAGACAGGAGCAGTGAAAGGATAAATCCAGATTGGAATGGAGATCCAAAAATGAGAAGAAAGTAGTGTTTCTTTCTTTTATATGCGTGTGTGTGAATGTATAAGGAGTAAGAGTCTTCAATTTTGCTTTGGGAGGTGAATTTAGTGCCTGATAAACAGATTTGTGAGAGACTGCTGCTTAAAGGGATGAGGTATAACTGAAAACATAAGAGATAGATAATTTAGGATTAATTGTTTGATAAGCTCATAGGTAAGAAAAACAATCTGCCTTTTTTAGAGATAGCACCACAGATACTCCAGTAGTAAAAAGTTGTTATTTTCAAATTATGAAGAAGCTTTCATCTAGATTGCCTTAGGAAGGAAGGTATACATTTACAAGATATACAATATAAGATTAGGAGGCCGTTGTGGTAAAACTAAAACTCCAATAGTAATACATTCTGAATTGAAGGACTCAGTTTTAGAAAATATGTGTTTGTGTCCTTGATGCTTCAGTTCAGTTCAGTTCAGTCGCTCAGTCGTGTCCGACTTTTTGCGACCCCATGAATCACAGCACACCAGGCCTCCTTGTCCATCACCAACTCCTAGAGTTCACTCAGACTCATGCCCATTGAGTCGGTGATGCCATCCAGCCATCTCATCCTCTGTCGTCCCCTTCTCCTCCTGCCCTTAATCCCTCCCATCATCAGGGTCTTTTCCAATGAGTCAACTCTTCGCATGAGGTGGCCAAAGTATTGGAGTTTCAGCTTCAACATCAGTCCTTCCAATGAACACCCAGGACTGATTTCCTTTGGATGGACTGGTTGGATCTCCTTGCAGTCCAAGGGACTCTCAAGAGTCTTCTCCAACACCACAGTTCTAAAGCATCAATTCTTCAGGACTCAGCTTTCTTCACAGTCCAACTCTCACATCCATACATGACCACTGGAAAAACCATAGCCTTGACTAGACGGACCTTTGTCGGCAAAGTAAAATCTCTGCTTTTCAATATGCTATCTAGGTTGGTCATAACTGAATGGCAAAAGGTAAGTTTGTGAAATACAGCAATGTATTTAAAGAATCATTCATTTCAAGTGGGAGGCGACATGGGTAGACATATGGCTGATTGATGTTGATCTTTGGTAGATACTAACATAATACTATAAAGCAATTACCCTTCAATTAAAAATAAATTTTAAAAAATCATTCAAGTATATTACTCCATTAGAACTTACATTAAAATACCTTTGTGGTAATGAGTTAACTAGATCTGATTAATCCAACTTGTGCTGTTTAAATGAAACAATCGAATCTATTTCCATAGAATATTTTCAGTTACTGTATAAGAAAGAAAGAAAGTGAAGTCGCTCAGTCATGTCCGACTCTTTGCTTCCCCATGGACTGTAGCCTACTAGGCTCCTCCATCCATGGAATTTTCCAGGCAAGACTACTGAAGTGGGTTGACATTTCCTTCTTCAGGGTATCTTCCTGACCCAGGGATTGAACCCAGGTCTCCCACATTGCAGGCAGACGCTTTACCATATGAGCATCAGGGAAGCCCCATATGGCAGATGCTATTAAATTCTGAACAAACTAAAACCTTTAGCTATTTGATTTCGCCATAGAGGATCTTCCTTTGTCATTGACAAACTACAGAAAATACTTGACAGAGCCTTATAGCTTTGAACATAGCATTAAAAACTATGCATACCAAACATAGGCTATCATCTTTTACTTTAAGAAACTTTTGTAATATGTTTCTCTACCTACAGAGCTCAAAATAATTTACAGACTGTGACAATATATTTATTTGTAATTAAAAATAATTTTTGAAATATTGTTGTGTGTAGATATAGTTGGCAAGATAATATATGGTATCTTTCATATGTGTTCACTGTTAAGTTTCAGTCTAAAAGGGCAACCTTCTATTTTCCAAACTTGTATTTTGAGAATATTATAGCTTTTATGTTCACTCCATCTTTTTTATATTTGAAAAGCACTTGATTGTAGAAAGTTATCTTGTATTTGAATTTTGTATGTTGTACATACCCACTTGGGCAAGATTTGACAAATGCATCAGCTTGTCATTATTTGTTAGACAATTTGAAATCTAGAATAATTTTTTTTAGGGTTTTATGTATTCTGTGGTGATTTACCAGTTAATATCAATTATACAGATACTTCACACACTTATGAGTGATATTGGAACAATTATATTAAACTGCAAGGAGATCCAACCAGTCCATCCTAAAGGAGATCAGTCCTGGGTGTTCATTGGAAGGACTGATGTGGAAGCTGAAACTCCAATACTTTGGCCACCTGATGCGAAGAGCTGACTCATTTGAAAAGACCCTGATGCTGGGAAAGATTGAGGGCAGGAGGAGAAGGGGACGACAGAGGATGAGATGGTTGGATGGCATCCCCAACTCAATGGATATGAGTTTGAGTGAACTCCTGGCCTTGGTGATGGACAGGGAGGCCTGGCGTGCTACAGTTCATGGTATCCCAAAGAGTTGGACACAACTGAGTGCCTGAACTGAATTGAATGTTCTAGATGAACATATTTTAAAAACTGTTTAGACAAATAAATAATTGGGACTCTGGCATAAATAGGACCTAATTTAATTAGTAATTCCAAGCCTTGATTTCAGGTTGCTCCAAAATTATAGGGCAACGGTAGATTACTTTTAAGTAAGCTTTTCATTCCCAAATAGATTAGGTTGCAAGTCTGAGTTCAGATGATGGCAGCTTGACTATATTTAAAACATTTACAATGCTTGAATTGCTTTGAAGTCAAGAGAATCTATTTTCCAGTGTTTTGTAATCACAGAAATCATGTAAGACAATAGTTGCTCATTCTTTTGAGGAGGAGTTTTGTACTGAAAAGTCAAAACTGAAAAGTTTTGTACTGAAAAGTCAGCTGACTTGTTACCTCTGATGATCCTAGATTGCCTCTTATATCACATCTGGATTAGCCGGATAGAAGCTAAAATACTTCAGAGGGATTTAACGTCATGACATGCTGTGGGATCTCTGAGATAATCCCCCATGTTCTAGCCTTCGTTTGAACAGTACAAAAGTGTGCTTGGGCTCAAAGCAGAAAGGACATAAAGGAGTTTCGGTTTAAAAAAAAAGAATTTTAAAATAAATTTTTAAACCTCAGAAAGGGAAAAAGTTCATATTAAAAATTATTCAGGAAAAATGATATTCGGGCCTGGAAAAAGTAAATGAGTATACAAAGATACTATTTTTAAGTCTTTTTAGTGTTTCTTACAAAGAATCCAGACTTCCCTCTCAATGAAGAGAGAAATAAAATCAACCCTAAACTTGAGTATGAGGGAGTTGTGTTCTGATCTGTGAAGATTTTCAACAAGAAGGATTGAAATACATAAGAAAAAGAGTAAATAAGTAGACTGTTTCTTCCCTGTATGCATCCACATCATGATATTTAAATATTTCCTGTACCCATATAAGGTAAATTATTTTGATCACAGTTTATATTCAGAATGAATTATTTTCTGAAGAAACAAGAAACAAAAACAAAACTTAACATTAAAACATTTTCTCTTCCCAACACCATGAATTAAATTTTAATGAGATTATACAGAGTGGAACAGGAAGTGAAATGTCAGAAACAGTTTTTTTTACATGGGATGATTTTGACCAGTTTATTGGAAAATTATGTAGCCTGAGTTTCCCTTGTGATCTTAGCATATAGATGCAAAATGCCCAGTAATTTTTTTTGTATCATGCATCCTAAAAATCCTCAAGATTTTTCTTTCAGTAAAAGTAAAGCTTAAAACATTTCAAAATGATATCTTACTCAATTCCATCTCTCTTGGAATTCCAAAAGCAGATATTCAAAATAAGTTAGTAAGCTGTGCCAATATGAGGGCTTTCCAGGTAGCTCAGTGGTAAAGAATTTATCTCCAACGCTGGAGCCACAGGAGATGTGGGTTCGATCCTTGGGTGGGGAAGATCCCCTAGAGTAAGAAATGGCAACCCGCTCCAGTAATCTTGCTGGGACAATCCCAAAGACAGAGGAACCTGTGGGCTACAGTCCATGGTGTCACAACTGAGCAACTAAACATGCATGCATGTGCCATATAACATACCATGGTAGGAAATTTACCATATATACCAACTGAGGGACTATGCAAGGCCTGAACACCAAGGAAGCAGGAAGTCTTGGAGACCCTCTTAGGATCTTGCCCATCACAAGTGTTCTTATGAATGATCAGGTCACATTAATGAAAGAAGCCATGGAAGACAGAGTACTCTGAATAATAATCCTGGAAAGAATAAATTAGGCATTTGGGATTAACATTTACATACTGTATATAAAGGGCTTCCCAGATGGCACTAGTGGTAAAGAACACGCCTGCCAATACAGATGTAAGAAATGCAGGTTTGATCCCTGGGTTGGAAAGATCCTCTGGAGGAGGGCATGGCAACCCACTCCAATCTTCTTGTCTGGAGAATTCCATGGACAGAGGAGCCTGGCTGGCTAATGTCCATAGGATCGCAGAGTTGAACATGACTGAAGTGACTTAGCACAGCCAATATGAGTTATTTTTATCAAGGCACTTTAAAATGATAGTAGTAACAGTCAAATTTATTCACTGTGCTCTCATTTAATCCTTACAACTCTTGAAGTGGGTATTATAAAACCTGTTTTATAGAAAGGGAACTCAGGGTTGGAGCAGTTGAGTGTCTTGGCTGGGGTTACTAGTTAGTAATTGACTAAAGGCACTAAGAAGCTCACTAGATAAAGCTTACTGTCTTTAACCACTTGACATCTTTCCAACTCTATGAAATGCTAATTGTAGATTGCCTTAGTGTCTTTTACTTTTCTTTCTTTCTTCTTCCTCTTTTTTTTTTTTTTTAATCCTAATTCTCTTGAGATCATATTGCAGCTAGGCATTAAGAAAGGAGGAAATAAAGAAGATGTAAGTCTGATTCTTTTTTCTTGTAGAAATTATGTCTTCTTTTCTTCTTTCACTCAACAAATATTTAATCAGTGCATAACATCTCCAAGGGAAATTTGCTAAATATTGGAGACCTAGCAATATAAAAGATGTGGTGTGTGCGTGCTCAGTCGTATCCAACTCTTTGAGACCCTATGGACTGTAGCCTGTCAGGTTTCTCTAACCAGGAGATTTCCCGGACTTTTTTGAATATTGAAGTAGGTTGCCATTTCCTCCTCCAGGGGGTTTTCCTGATCCAGGGGTAGAACCCATGCATCCTGCATTGGCAAGCAGTTTGTTTACCACTGAGCCACCCAGGAAGCCCCAAAAGACATGGTACTTGTTCTCAAAGACCTTAGAAAAGAAGCAGATAGACATTTATAAGAGTTTGTAAACTCTTTGAGCGCTGTCACAGTATGGCAAATATAAAAGCTCACACTGAGGATAAGTATAGAAATTGTGTCTCTTTTAATATGTTGGTACCCATTAGAGATTTAGAATAGGAATTGTGTCTCTTTTAATATGTTGGTACCCATTAGAGATTTAGAATAGGGATGCTACAGGCTTATGTAATAACCTAGGTGCATTTATCATATTTTTAAACAGCCAGTAGACTGGAACTCATAAAATTTTAACAGTGGTTTATCACTAGAGATACTTACTTTCACAAATGGCAGACCCTCTGAAATAGAGAATTTATTGGTTTTTGCAAATACAGTTTCAGAGTAAAGTGTCTTTGAGTTCATCTTGACCTCGGGGTCAAATGATATCATTAGAATGAGGTTTATCTCTCTTCATTTTAGGCTCTGTTTCCCTGACATTGGCCCACGTGATTGCAAATTGGCCATATCAGATATGGCCTGCCCTGCATCCTCTCCTATTCATGTCCTATGAGAAAAAGAATAGACTGGCTTCCTGAGAGCTCAAACAGAAAACCTGAATTGAGTCACATTGGTTCTTACGGATTTGTTCCTGAGCTAACCTTTGTGATGAGAGTTAAGGAATAATCTGATTATTTTAGCTTAGACCATAGGTCCTATCCCTTAATCAGAACGATTAAATAACTTGTCCAAGATATTTAGACTGAGATTGGAAGGATGAAGTTGATTCCCTCAAAGCTAAATTAGGATAATAACACCACAATGAGGTGGAATAGTTACTACATGAGGAAAAAACCCAACAACATAAGAATTCCCTTCAAGAAGCTATTTCTAGCTGGTGGAAATATGGATAATTTTATTTTTTAATTTATTTACAGAATAGCATAAGGAAATTTTTTAGCTACCATCCATGAAGAAAATACTTAAGTGTTTTAGAAAGCAACTCAAAACAGACTAATGTAATATAATGTAGCCCCCCAAAAGCAAATGAAATGGCAGCTTTCTTCAATCAGAACATTACGGTCTAGAGTAAAGAATGAAATCTTTCCACTGTACCTTGCCGTATTAGAACCTTCCTTGGATAAGGGTCTTTAATTTTAGAAAAGATTTTAAAAAATAAACCGGATTATATTCAGAATGGACTACCTTGAGAATGTAGGCATTTAATATGGAAACAAGAAACCAGAGTGGGCGTCACCATGTTTGTAACCTTAATGTGCTCTCCTATTCAGGTGTACTTACTCTTTATTACCCCTGAGAGTTAGGACTCAATGGTTGAAATTAAAAGAAGATACTCTAGGATGTTCAAGATAATATAAGAAGTCTTTTCAGTCAATGAAGTCTAACATTCCAAGTGTTCAAGCAGAAGAATGGGTATGTCTCTGTGATTTGTGGAGGTTAATCTTACAAGGAGAATTATTATGTTAAATTTAAGGAGACTCATAAGATTGTATTTTTTCACAATTAAATATCAGGCTAAATTAAACTCATGTCTGAATTAATTTTTGAAGTGCAGTATTTTTTTTAAATGATGATTTTAATTTGGCCATTTGTCAAACTCCTAACTGATTATTATTTAAAAAAAAAAAAATACTGGCCAAGAGTTGATTCTAGGAAATGAGGTCATAGTCAATGTTCACTGTATATAACCTAAATTCAGACTCTTTCTCCTGTCTGTCTGCTATAGCATAAAACATTACTCTGAATCTAATCAGAGTATGTTTTATTAATGTCTGCATAAACCCAGGACACTATGAAAAAAGAAAGTAAAATATGCAGCATATATGGAAAAATGATTAATTGCCCTCAGGGTAAAGAAATATCTTGAAACATCTCAGAAGGAAAACTCCAATGACAATGAACTTAAAGTAGAAAGGATAGTATAACAATGGTAATATAAAAGACAGGGGAAATAAAGCTTTCAGACAATAAGAGTTTTCAAGCTGGAAAATATGAATTGTGATTATGCTTTAGGAAATTTGCCTGTTACTTATGAAGAAGACATGGCGGGACATATATAATACTTCTGTAATCAAAAGAAATATTTTTTCCTCGAAGCAATTTCAATTTTAGGTGAAAAAAGTAGCAATTATGTAAGTCAATCATAGTCCTGTTAGCTATCTTATCACAGAACAAAAAGTCAAAAAGATGAACAAATGAAAAGGCCATTGCTAAAATACCTCAGAATCAGAGGCAGATAAAAATAATTATCCTGAAAGATACAGGATACTGTACTGATACTGATACTGATACTGTACTGTACTGATATTGTACTGATGTAGAGTTGGGTACATACTCAAGTTACACAAATCAAAGGACAGAGAAAAAAAAAGGGCAATATAAAATATGTGAAATATGTCTATTAAAAGAATAGATGAAATGCTTGGGCCCTCTTCTTCCTAAAAATAGGTATATTCACTATATTTATACTCTTAGAAATTCATATTACCTATTATTGCTCTATTATGCCTACATCCAGTGGTTCAGTGGACATTTTTCAAGTAAATACTGAATCTTTTGAAATGGTGCTGCCAAGTGATTCTGTTACCTTTTTAGGAATGGAAGCCTAAGAGTTCGCTGTCTCCTTTCTGAGGCTACTATTGCCAAGCTTTTCTCCCCTTTTCAATCATTCTTCACCCTTTCACCCTTTTTCTCTATCAGCTGAACATCTTGTTTCCTAGTTCCCTTAGAAAATAAAACTTAGAAGACAGATTTCATGAACTCTGACCATGGAATCCACTAACGTGCTTCATCCATCTCCTTACAGCTCCTGCCTTCTTGGCTGAATACAATGCAATGCAACACAATACAATACAGTAAAATGTTCATACAAGAACCACTTTTGCACTTGTGCACAATAAGCTATTTTGGTCTGCTAGCTCAGGAATGTTTCTCCAGCAATTCTTTGCTCTGAAAACTCATTTTGACTTCTACTGGTCATTCCCAGCAGCCTTTAATGTGCTATAACATCTCTTATACATTAAAACTCACATCCTGTTGTTGACAGCAATTTGTCTCAGATTATTGTCCCATTTCTCAAATCTCCTTTAGAAACTAAACTCATTATGGGTTGTCTATACTCTTCTCCCAGTCTTGCATGTATTCACTGTATGTAGGCTTTTGAACTCACACAATTCTCATTAAGGGCACTACTGACCTCCACATTACCACATCCAAATGTGGATTCTCAGTTCTCAAGAGCATTTAATAGCTGATCCCTCTTTCTTCACTCAGCCTCTTGGACAATATTTTCTCCTTTTAACACTCTGGTCACTCCTTCTAGGTCTATTTTTGCTGGTTTCCTTCCTTTCTTTCTGGCATCGAAAAGTGGAAGCAATCCAGGGCTCAATCCTGTCTCTTTCTCTGTACTCACTTCTAACATGACCTCATATAGTTCCATGGTTTTAATACTGTCTTTAGGATAATGAGTCTCAAATGTATGTCTCCAGCTCTGATATCTCCCTCAGTTCCACACTCACCTATCCACTTTCCTATTCCATATCTCCATTTAAATATCTATTGCACATGCCCAAATTAATATGGTTTATAAAAAATAAATCTTCATGTATACATACCCTAGTGTTCCCTACACTCTCTTTTCCTCTTGTCAGTAAATTATTGTGACAATTTTTTTCTGCTTCAGCCCAAATCTCCCTAGTCACCAGTGATTCCTTTATTTCTTTTGCTCAACTCATTGTTAAATCCTGTAAAATTTACCTTTGACATAGAGGACCCTTCCTCACTGTCTTTAAGAACTACCCTCATTCAGGTACCATCATCTATTTCTGTAGGCAAAGTCACACTAACAACATAACAATAGAAAACCTAAAAATTTCAGCAATTTTGACAAAATTTATTTCTTGTTCATGCTCCATGTTAAAAAGAGACTCCACTCATTATAGTTGTGGAGACTCCAGGCCAATGGAGACCTATCCCCATCTACTTCTACCTCTATTGAGGCTTCTATCTCACTCAGAGTAGAATCTAATTTCCACAGTGCTGTAAAAGGCTTCATGAGCTGAGGGCTCCAGATAACTCCAGGGTAGCACTTATGTATGCCAAGGTCATTAACTTGAGATTCTAACCATATGTTCTTACCATTTCTAAGCATTTGTTTTTTTGAATAAATTTCTTTTATTTCCAATAGTTTCAGCATTTGGGACTCACAAGTATGTGCAAATTTTAATTTGCTGTTTCAAATGAATTTTAGCTTCACTCAAGTGTTTATCAAAAAGACAGCTACAGTCAAAGTGAGATCTTTTAGCTAGCAAGTGGTTTTAATAAAATCACAGACAGAAAGCTAATTAATGTATGAGTTATTCTTCCTTACTTGTAGCAAGCCATAAAAATATAATACAGATGAAAAAAGCCAGCATTTCAACCCTATTATAAAATGGTCGCTATGAAAGATTTAGTCTTGGTAAGAAAGTGTAAATGTGTGAAAGTCACTGTAAAAGAAGTAGGCCAGAATAACCAATTAGGAATGGGAAGGGGAGGTAAGGCAGGAAGGATTTAAAGACTGTGAGCTGCAAGACAGATTTCATTCAGTTTGATGCCTTGGTCAGCTCAGTTTAGTCACTCAATCGTGTCTGACTCTTTGTGACACCATTGACTATAGCACACCAGACTTCCCTGTCCATCACCAACTCCCGGAGCTTGCTCAAACTCATGTCCATCAAGTCAGTGATGCCATCCAACCATCTCATCCTCTGTCATCCCCTTCTCCTCCTGCCTTCAATCTTTCCCAGCATCAGGGTCCTTTCTAATGAGTCAGTTCTTTGCATCAGGTGGCCAAAGTATTGGAATTTCAGCTTCAGCATCAGTCCTTCCAATGAATATTCAGGACTGATTTCCTTTAGGATTGACTGGTTGGATCTTCTTATAGTCCAAGGGATTCTCAAGAGTGTTCTCCAACACTCCAGTTCAAAAGCATCAATTCTTCAGCACTCAGCTTCCTTTATAGTCTGACTCTCACATCCATACATGACTACTGGAAAAACCATAGCTTTGACTAGATGGACCTTTGTTGGCAAAGTTATGTCTCTGCTTTTTAATATGCTGTTGCATTTAAATGATGCATTGGTAACCCTAGGCATAAAGTAACCTTAGATGCCATGGAATCCAGTTATGGAGGGTTTATAAATAAGATGAATTAAAATCATGCCAGTCTTCCCTGTCCTTCACTATCTCCCAGAGTTTGCTCAAACTCATGTCCGTAGAGGTGGTGATGCTATCCAATCATCTCATTCTCTGTTGCCCTCTTCTCCACCTGCCCTCAATCTTTCTCAGCATCATGGGGTTGCAAAGAGTCGAACATAACTTAGCAACTGAACAATGACAAAAAAAGAAAAAAACTCTTAGTATTCTTGCCTGGTGAAATATTATATCAACAAAATCTGGCAGCAGGCAGTTTATTTTTCCTTCTGATACTTCTCTTCTCTTGTCATCATGCTCTTTTGGTGAATGGTTGTCCCCTTTCACTCTGACCAGGCTGGTCCAGAGTTTGTCTATGGATATTTTACAAAGGACAAAAGAAAGATGATCTCTTCCTTTAAGGTGGTGAAACTAGGTAACGTGAGTCCAGGGAATGTCATTGGTTACATTTACACTCTTGTTGTGACAGTCTTGAAAATTATGCTGACACACAAAGAATGAAGGTAGAATTTTAAAGATATTTCAAACCTATGGTCCTGTGTCCTTGGAAACTACTGTTTCCTGACCTCCTGCCATTAGGTTACATCATTTTGTTAATTCTTCCATTTGTTCAAGTTAGTTTATGCTGGGATTCTGTCGTTTGCAACCTAAATATTCATTACCAAATGAAATTTCCATGCAGGTTTAGAATAGTTACAGCATTCTAAAAACTCAAATCATGCAGGTAGATAAACTATATCAAGAATTTTGTGTTTGATGAATCTTGTGTTGCTGCATGAATTCTTAAAATAGGAAAGAATTCTTCTCTGATATTTGTTCATATGTGCTTGTTACATGGTAGTCTGCTTTAGAGAGTGGAAAAAATATGTATATTTTTAATCAGACCTAGAAAGGAAACTATATTCATCAATTCAGCACTTGCTTGCCAGAAAACATTTATGTTAATATAGTAAAAAAAATTTATTATTAAAAATAGGGGTGACTCATTTGTATTATTTTATAAAGAATAGTAGGAAATAAAACCCAAATGACTCTTTTAATTTTATTCTATGTTTAAACCTGCCTTTCTTTTTGACTTTTAATTTGAAAAGATGTCATTTTATAACTGGAGTATAAAATTAACAACATGTTTATCTCTCCAAGCTATTAATAAACACCGTGAGTCAGCTGAAGACAAATTATAGATAATACAACATCCCATAATGCTGTTATATTTATTAGCTTCTCTAGTAACTGTAGTTAGAAAGAGCTCACTATCCTTTCTGTTTCAAATGTACTTTATTCCTGTTACGACTTTTTTGCTATTTTTGTCCTAACAGCCCCTTAAAAACACATATCCTCTCTATTATAATCTTCAGTATCTATTATAGATCCAGGAAGTTTTTAAAACCTATGATAATTGTCACTATTGAGATAAGCAGAGGAAATTAGAAGGGTTCGTAATCTAGAATTTATCTTTAGGTAGTAAGTACTGAAAATACCAAATGCTTCTTTTGTGAGGCATAACTTTTGCTATATAACCTTGTACAGTTTTATTCAACTATTATATCTTAAGTTACTCCTTGTGTAAACTGTGAGCAGCAATAATTTGCCATTACAATCTTCATGTGAAGATCATGCGGACTTCATCAATTATTTAAAAAATATTTAGAGTGCCCACTGTTTTGTGAGGAGCATTTGAATTCTGATTCATCATGATGAGTTCTGTTCAAACTAATTTATACAAAAAGATTTATTGGATTACTTTCCTTGGGAGTCCAAAGGGAGGAATAAATGGTATTATCATGGCTTTCCATTTTGATTTCTTCCCCCCCCCATCTCTCATCAGTTTATTTCTTATTTGTAGTCTCATGTAATCGCTCTACCACCTTGTTGCAAAATTATTTTTGTAAGCTTCAGGCTTACACTTCCTTTAAATAGTAAATCCCAAGGAAAATCATGTAACTCAAAATTGCCAAGAAATATACTGATTAGCAAAACTTGGGTCACATGCTAGATGCATGGGCAGAACTGGGTTATATGTTTTCCCTCCTATGGGTGAGGTCCCATTAGAGGGATTAGGTGGAAAGAAGACAGAGAAAAGTCCATGTAGAGCACAGACAAAGAGTAGAAGGGGAAAGAGTGGGAGGTAAAACTGGGAAACCAGGTACCGATTAAAATGGAAACTGATTATTAGCTTTGAGTGTATACCTAACTAATTTACACTTCATTTGGCAGATAGTGGAGAGCCACTGGAAGTATAAAAGCAAGGGATTGACGTGATCATATGTGTGTGTATAAATATGTGTATACATGATGTAAATATTAACCTGCTAATATTTTGTCAGGGGGAAAGACCAAGAGAAATACTAGTTGGAAAACAATCTTAATAAATACTATAGAGTTCAAGTCTATTAAAATAGAGCTGATGAGAGATAAAGGGGGGCTGAACTAACATGATGTATTCAGACAAGATAGACATTCCAAACTTTATAAGGGAAAATGACACACTGTGGCAACCAGGGCTCAAAGCAAGACAAAAACAAAAACAAAAACCCATATCTGCTAAAATGCTGGCTTTAGGAGATAATGTTTCCTGGAGAATTTTGAGATCTCTGTTATTTCCTGTCTTTTAATTGGAAGAAGAATGTTGTAGTAATTGAATATAAAAGAAGTACAGGGAAGTGGGTTTCATCTTGTTATAATGACTTTAAATAACACCCTTGTTTTCATGTCAATATTTAAGTTGGTTGGTTAAGTCAATTTTGTTAAATAATGTTTTGGGGAACCAAAGAATATTTCCTTTTTCCCATTGTTAACAATTAACATATCTTTTCATTAATTTTTAATGTGATTTCTTTGTTAGGTTGCCTCTAATCTAAACATAATAAAAAGAGAGACCATATCTGTTTTGTTCAACACTGAATATACAGCTCCTAGAATAATGTGAGTATAAAGCAGATGCTGAATACATTCATTGAATAAATAAAAGAAGCATCTTCTGTCAAAGAAGAAGTATTTTTAGTTTTATTTTCTTTAAAAAGTACTTGCCTCCTGCCAGTGAAGTTTCTACATCCACTTTGTCTTTCTCTCTTCACTTATACTCACTGTGGTCATGTCAAGAAAAGCTAAATATTGTATTCCCAGTCTCCTCTGCTGTATGTAGAGTCTTAATTAGCTTTTCAAACACATTGAAGATAAAACCTATTAATCCTCTGACCTTCACTGAATTCAAAAGTTTTTGTGTTAATTGTTTTGAGAGAATAATAGACAGTTTTGCTGTGAGAAAGTCATGGCGTTTCCTCTAGAAAGACAGTGGAACCAGAAAGAAGACTTGAAAGGATGCTTATATCTGAGCTGCCATCCTTTGCCACCACTACACAACAAAAGGATAGTCACTTCTAAACTTTATGGAAACCATTTGTTTACTTACAACTATAAAACTGCCTTTAAAAATGATTTCTTTCCAAAAGCAGCACAACAGAAATTAGATTGCTTGAAAGAGTTGTAATTTCATATATTTAAGCTATATGAGAAAAAAAGCTAAATTTATCTCTGCCCATTATTATTACTTGCATTATTGCCTTAAAACTTCAGGATTCCCCTCTAAATGAGATTGACCCAGTCATGTCAACATTCATGTCTAATACTTTTAATGTTTTAACCATTCAGATACTAAACACAAACTGATGAAAATTACTACCCACATTTCACAGGTGAACAAAGAGGATCACATATTCTTTTTTTTTTTTTTTTTTTTGAGAGTAAAAGATCCTACTGCTTATACAAGATGGGATCAGCACTTGAACTCTGTCCTCTCTGATTCCAGAACCAGAGTCAAAGCCTCAGTGATCATCAGCAACTGGGAGGCAGGGGGTGCTTTAGGATGATTCAAGATACATCCTAATTTGCATCTGTTGTACTGGTATAGTTATCACACTCCCTTTCATTTTCAGAAGTATCTGGTATAGATAATTGTACCTGTATCTAGGCAGCTTTTAAAATTATATTTTCCCAGAGATTTAGAAGGGTCAGGCACCAGACTCTATCACCCACTCAGAGATTATGATTCAGCAGGCTTGGTGTGGGGCCTACTGGTGATCCTCAGGTGATTCTATGCTGCCTAGAGTGATCTAGTAGTCTGCTTGGACTACCACAACAAAGTACCATGGACTGGGCGGCTTTTTAACATTAGAAATTTATTTCTCTCAGTTCTAGAGATGATGAGGGCTAAGATCAAAGGGCCAACAATGTAGATTTCACTCTGAGTCTTCTCCTGGCTTGCAGATAGCCACCATCTCACTGTTTGAGCAGAAGCCTTTCCTTGTTGCATATACAAGGAAAGAGAAAGGTCTCTGGTGTTTCTTCTCACAAGGGCACCAATCCCTTCAGACCAGGGCCCTAACCTCATGACCTCATAACCCCGCTTACCTCCCAAAGGCCCCATTTCCAAATATCAACATACTGGGGGATTAGAGCTTCAACATGTGAATCCAGGGATGGCCAGGGAACATAAGCATCAGCTAATTACACCAAATAAGGAAAACATTCATTTAGGCCCATAAAGGAAGTAGCCATTAGCAATGAAATAGAATACTCTGCTAGGAGTCAGAAGCCTGAATGTGAGGTCTACTCCTGCTACTGACTGTGTGACCTTGAACAAGTCCCTCATCATTCCAGGCTTCTGCTTTTTCTTTTCAAACTAAGGAGTCTGAATAGTATCAGTGGCTCTCTATTGAGGTTGGGGGTCAGGCCAGGGGAAACGAGTATCTTGGGAGAGGACACTGTGTCAAACTACATGAGATTTCAGATGGCACCTCCGTGGAAGTTGGGCATGTGTGAAGAGGTGTTCTCTTTGACCATCACTGCTTTTAGAGTACCAGTGTTGGTGTTGGAAGAATGTCATCGTCATCATTTACCTTGGAGCAAGAAAAAGGAAAAGTTAAAAACTTGAGTAGATGATCCTTAATTTCTCTTTCTAAATCTAAACACTCTTTAAAAACTTTATGAATAGGTGGGGAAACAGTGGCTGACTTTATTTTTCTGGGCTCCCAAATCACTGCAGATGGTGATTGCAGCCATGAAATTAAAAGACGCTTACTCCTTGAAAGGAAAGTTATGACCAACCTAGATAGCATATTTAAAAGCAGAGACATTACTTTGCCAACAAAGGTCTGTCTAGTCAAGGCTATGGTTTTTCCAGTAGTAATGTATGGTTGTGAAAGTTGGACTATAAAGAAAGCTGAGCGCTGAAGAATTGATGCTTTTGAACTGTGGTGTTGGAGAAGACCCTTGAGAGTTCCTTGGACTGCAGGGAGATCCAACCAGTCCATCCTAAAGGAACTCAGTCCTGAATATTCATTGGAAGGACTGATGTTGAAGCTGAAACTCCAGTACTTTGGCCACCTGATGCAAAGAGCTGACTCATTTGAAAAGACCCTGATGCTGGGAAAGATTGAGGGTTGGAGGAGAAGGGGACGACAGAGGATGAGATGGTTGGATGGCATCACTGACTCAATGGACATGGGTTTGGGTGGACTTCGGGAATTGGTGATGGACAGGGAGGCCTGGCATGCTGTGGTCCATGGGGTCGCAAAGAGTCGGACACGACTGAGCAACTGAACTGAACTGAACTGACTATGATTGTATTTAGCAAAACCTTGATTAAATATCTTGTCCGTCAGGTTTGGTTTGACCACCCACACACAACACACACAATATGTGGAACAACAGCTGAAGACGTATTTGATGATGAGAGGAGAAATTGATTTTTTAGTCTCTTTCCTACTGAGTTGCTGGAGGACAATAGTGTGAACATCCACCCTTCCTTGCCAGCTGGCTCATATTCCTAAACCAGGGATATAACTGTCACACTTACCCTCCCCATTATGACAAGTTGCCTCTGGTCGAAATTATTACAGCATGTCCTTATTAGTGTCTGAATTCTACTTGCATTTGTGCATTACACCTACCCAGTCCTGGATGAGTAATTTTACTTGTGAGAGCCAAATAAGCAAAATGTAGAAATAGCCTTGGACAAAAATAGCCACTGTTACAAACGTGATTTAAGGGCTGAAATGGTTCAGATCATCATCCCTGGTGTCTTTGCTTAACAGAGGCGGCCAGGAGGGGTTATTGGTCTCGGAAGTGGAATATAGCTGTTGCTCTGTTGGAAAAAAAAGTCACTCCTCTGGCGGCTACTTCTTTTTCCACAGGGCAAATACTGTAATATGAGAAACTGGAGAGGTGCTATGTGCAATAGGCAGTTCAGCTTGGAGAGCCTTTGGCAGTATTTTTCTTTCTGCCCCTTGCCAGCTGTCCTTTAGCATAGGTTGAAGGCAAGTGCTTTGCCTTTGACATTGTGCATTTAAATGCCAGCCTATGCAATTTACAGTACAAAAGGGCAAAGATACATGGGGGAATGAGGGAAAAAAATCTTCTGTCTTCCCATTGGTTGACCTTTCGGTTCTGCTTTATATAGACATTAAGAGAGCCCCTATGACCATATTTCCGATCTTCAAAACAATCACAAAAATAACTCCTCATACAGTGCTATTTATATACACTGCTCCTCCTGGCCTTCGTGGATTAGCATATAAAGAATAATTTTCATCCCTAAAGATAGCCATTCCTGTCTCAGCTGAAAATAAAATCAAATTGCATTCTGTGGTGCTGGTGATGGGGGTCAAAAAATTAATATCTGAAAAATGTGTAAAAATAAAACCGCAATTTCAGATATAGGAGTTTAGGACAATAATACTATCATTTAAATGTATACTTAACATGCTTACCTCATGTTAATTTAAAAACTCTCAAATTTTGAGAGATCATGCTGTAATAATCTTACGAAACAAGTATCAAAGGAAATGTCAACCTGTGAATGGCATTGGTGCAAGGCAAATCTGTACTCTTGACAGATGATTTGTGTTGATTTAGTAATTTTCTAATTCTTCCTAGATGTTTGTTCATTCATTCTTTCATTGATCTTTTCACTTATTGAGTTTTACCATGAGAGTCAGTCTTCTAGGTGCTGGGAAATAATGGTAAAAAGACCAAGCTCTTGCCCTTATAGAACTTTCCAGTCTAGTAAAGGAAACAGACAATAAATGTCTGTTTTTAATGTCTGGTATGTAACATAACACGTTCAGTTGATAAGTGCTAGGAAGAATTACAAGGCTCAGGGCATAGAGAGTGAGGAAGGTGCTGTTTCCTGCAGGGTCATCTGGGAATGCCTTTCCAAGGGCTGCTATCAGAAGAGAGATTTGAATGATGTGAGAGAGTGAGCTGAGCACAAGGCAGTGGAAAACATTCCATGTGAAAGAAAGAGTAAATGAAAATGTCCCAGAGCACAGGGGACAGTAAAAGATGCAGTGCAGCTGGAATGGTGTGAGCAAGGAGGGAGTGCAGAGGTAAGATCATCAAGTTGTGGAGATGTGGATTGTAAGGATTTTTAATCCCCAGTCAAATGAAAAGTGAGAGTGAAAGTCGCTCAGTCGTGTCCGACTCTTTGCGACCCCATGGACTATACAGTCCATGAAATTCTCTAGGCCAGAATACTGGAGTGGATAGCCTTTCCCTTCTTCTGGGGATCTTCCCAACCCAGGAATTGAACCGGGATCTCCTGTACTGCAGGCAGATTCTTTACCAACTGAGCTATCAGGGAAGCCCTTCCAGTCAAATGGGGAGCTTTCAAAAGGTCTGAGTACAAATCAATTTAAGCAATTAAAAAGTGAAAAAAAAAATAGGAATGATAAACACATTCCTCAAGTCCCCTGTTCACGAGAAATGTTTTTTTTTTCTTTTAATTTGCCTCCTGCTCTGTTCTCTTGCCTCTAGTGACCGCTAGTCACTGAATTTTGCGTGCAAAATTCTTCTCTTCAGAAAAGGAAAAGTAGTGCCATCTGATGGCCACACTTATGAACATCAGCCTTGTTTTTTTTTTTTTCTTTCTTTTTTTTTAAGCATCAGTCTTAGAGTATTTGCAAAAATGAAAGTATTCAGGCCTAAGGGTAACTAATGAAGCTTCCAATAATAGTCATCACCCTAGGTAAATGTTTCTATTGATACATATACAACTATTGAGTACATTAGTTTAGTCTGACATTTATTTGTGTCTATATATGTAATTCCATTCACACAAGGGGTATTAGGCAAATTGTTACTCAGTTGAAATGAGTCTAATGTATAGTCATCAGTGAAGTACCATCTTTCATATGTATATGACTATAATTCTCTTGAAGCCACAGAGAGACTACATCATATTCTATTTGGTGTAGTGGCTATTGTTGGAGTGTGTTTATTTGTCTAGCACTCAGATTTCTTCTACATAGTGTTCACCTAACACGACTGAAGCAACTTAGCAGCAGCAGCAGCACCTAATAAATGTAAATAAATTTATAGGAAAGAAATAGCTATGTTTTCGTGTCACATGACCAACCTAGATAGCATATTGAAAAGCAGAGACATTACTTTGCCAACAAAGGTCCGTCTAGTCAAGGCTATGGTTTTTCCAGTGGTCATGTATGGATGCGAGAGTTGGACTGCGAAGAAAGCTGAGCACCGAAGAATTGTTGCTTTTGAACTGTGGTGTTGGAGAAGACTCTTGAGAGTCCCTTGGACTGCAAGGAGATCCAACCAATCCATTCTGAAGGAGATCAGCCCTGGGATTTCTTTGGAAGGAGTGATGCTAAAGCTGAAACTCCAGTACTTTGGCCACCTCATGTGAAGAGTTGACTCATTGGAAAAGCCTCTGATGCTGGGAGGGATTGGGGGCAGGAGGAGAAGGGGGCGACAGAGGATGAGATGGCTGGATGGTATCACTGACTTGATGAACGTGAATCTGAGTGAACTCCGGGAGTTGGTGATGGACAGGGAGGCCTGGTGTGCTGCAGTTCATGGGGTCGCAAAGAGTCAGACATGACTGAGCTACTGAACTGAACTGATGTTTATGTCAAGGGCTGTGGACTCAAGGTTCCGGGTTTGAGGCTTGGCTCAGTCACCTACTATCTTGCGGATAAAACTTAGTTTCCTCATCTGGAAAGACAATAACAGTTGTCATGTCATGAGAGTTTTCTGAAGATTAAATGAGAAAACGTAGGTCAGATACCTAGTGCAGTATCTGGCGTATTATAAGCAGTCAATACATATTAATAGTTCCTACATTTATCACTATTATGAGTTTTATTTATTCTGCTTAATATTCTGAAGGTCAAATTATATCATGGAAAAGTTTGTATGAAAAAAATTAGTAGCTTCTAAAGTATGGATTGTGAGAGTTGGGCTGTGAAGAAAGCTAAGCGCTGAAGAATTGTTGCTTTTGAACTGTGGTGTTGGAGAAGACTCTTGAGAGTCCCTTGGACTGCAAGGAGATCCAACCAGTCCATTCCAAAGGAGATCAGTCCTGGGTGTTCTTTGGAAGGAATGATGCTAAAGCTGAAACTCCAGTACTTTGGCCACCTCATGGGAAGAGTTGACTCATTGGAGAAGACTCTGATGCTGGGAGGGATTGGGGGCAGGAGGAGAAGGGGACAACAGAGGATGAGATGGCTGGATGGCATCACTGACTCGATGGACGTGAGTCTGAGTGAACTCCAGGAATTGGTGATGGACAGGGAGGCCTGGCGTGCTGCAATTTATGTGATTGCAGAGTTGGACACAACTAAGCGACTGAACTGAACTGAAAGATGATTTAGTCCGATCAGTCAATAAGCATTTGAGTAAACATTTTCTTTGTAGCAAGCACTGTTCTGGTATGTCCAACAAATATGTGCTTTACTGAGAAGAACAAGTTTCTGGGAGTTTAAACAATGTGTTTCCAGAGCCTAGAATGGCATCTGGCACAGAGTACACATTCAATAGATATTTGCTAAGTGAATGAATGAAAAAGAACTCCATAAATATTAAAATTCTCCAGTTTTACTTCTTAGTCATGTAACTACTAAAAAAAGGAACTTCATATAACTTTGCTTCTTGTATGTTGGTAGTTTAGTTGCTAAGTCAAGTCTGACTCTTGTGACCTTGGAGACTGTAGCCCACCAGGCTCCTCTGTCCATGTGATTTCCCAGACAAGAATCCTGGAGTGAGTTTCCATTTCCTTCTCCAGGAGATCTTCCCAAATCAAGGATCAAACACAAGTCTCTTGCATTGCAGACAGATTCTTCTCTGACTAAGCTACCATGTAGACATATGTAAAACTGGCATGATGTTTAAAATTATATTATTGTTATTATAGTTTCCATAGAAAAATGTTATCAGTATTAATGATATCCCGAGGTACTGATTTTTCAACAATAATCAAAAGATTCTTGCATTATTAGTTGGAAACAGGATCCTTATAGGGAGGAATTTTGACACAATTATTATACAAATTACTGAATTTGTTTATGTTGGCTTTTCCCCCAATATATACATGTGTACTAAAATGGAATTTACATGTATACTTTCTTATTTCCTATTTGGCCAAAACTCATCTTCACAACATATGGGCTCAAGGATTCGTTTTTCTGAGACTTAAGGAAAGCTGATATTTGCATATACATTCACTAATTGTTAAATAATCTCAGCACATCATCAACTACTTGCTAATCTTCAATATATGTCCATGGAAAACCTCCCGTAAACAATGAACTTCAGAGTACCAGAGCACTGTGAACATTTTTATTCTCGAACTCACATATTTTTCAGGTACGTCTGTGGATCCTGTAGAGTGATTTCTTATATAGTACTTACTCTGCATTTTAATCATGCTTCAGTGGTCTCTAGAATTTTTAAAAACTTTGAATAAAAAGGATCTTGTAACCTTAATGTTAACCTTGATCAATATTTCAGAAAGTATTAGGAAAGGATTATTTATTGGGGCCTAGGGGAAGTGCTAATCACAAAGACCCAGCATGGGTTCACCAAAATCAAATAAGGCATGTAAAATGAACCTTAATTCTTTATCTGAAAGTGAACTGGAAGATTAGAGAGATTATGTACACTCAGTGAATGTGTTGCAAAGCTTTTGAAAGGGTGCCTTGTGATGTGTGATTAAAAGGGAGAGAATGGACTGAATACAAGGGAGAGCTAGTAATCCTTTGGACTTCTACTTACCAACTCAACTCGGTAATAAACTACTCTCAATCTGGCAGAGACCTCTAGTGATATGTAGAGACCTGCACCATTTCTTGAGAGTATCTAGATTCAGTTATCATTGATAATAAGCTTGAATTGTGGCACTGTAAAGTATTTATTGGTAGGAGGCTCATTCATGACTCATCAGTGGTTTATGAAACATTTGCTATCATAATAGGCCAGCACATCCTCAAAGTCAATAACATTTATAACAATTTTATGTGAAAGAATGCTTACTGGGACCTATATTCACTTGCCAGCAGGCTATATCAAACACCACTCTGTTTTTGAGTGCTTTCTGTACCATGCCCTGCAAGTTATTCTTGAGGAATTTGCTTTTTTTCAAGGCTGTGAAGTCATCAATTCAATCTCACTAGAAAAAAATTAATGTTTCTGAGTGCTTTAATTGTGTGTGCTAAGTTGCTTCAGTTGAGTCCAGCATTTTGCGCCCCTATGGACTGTAGTCTACCAGGCTCCTCTGTCCATGGGATTCTCCAGGCAAGAATACTGGATTGGGTTGTCATGCCCTCCTCCAGGGGATCTTCCCAACTCAGGGGCTGAACCCTTGTCTTTTATGTCCCCTGCACTGGCAGGTGGGTTCATTACTATTAATGCCACCCGGAAGCCCTCAAGTCACAGCATTGTTTTTTTTTTCAAAAAGAGTCCTCTTAATTTTTTTTTTTTTGTCATCAATATTGTCTGGTACTTCACCAAGTTATTATTTCAGATATAGTCCCAGTTAGAGTGGTGCTCATAATTTGATGGTTTTTATCATAAAATATGAGTTATATATATATAGGTCTCTGCCCTTGAAGCATTTCTATTTTTTTAAAAACATTCATTGGAATATAATCGATTTACAACGTTGTGTTAGTTTCAGATGCACAGCAAAGTGAATCAGTTATACCTATGCATGTATCTTTTTTAGGTTCTTTACCAATATAGGCCATTCCACAGTATTGAGTAGAGTTCCCTGTGCTATACAATAAGTCCTTATTAGTTATCTATTTTATATCAATATATAGTAATATGTATATGTCACTCCTAGAAACAGATACAGAAGGATATGTCCAGGCTTCAGCCCAGCACTTCCCTCAGTTCTTACTCCAAGACACCTGATTTAGAAGCCTGAGGTGCTTATATGATATTCATTACTACCACCGAGACCTTGTTAAACACTGTGTGATGAAACCCTTAAAATGATGCTTTCAAAGTCTCATTGCATAGGTTCTAAACTCTTGAAAGATGTTCATCTTTAAAATCACATTCCTCCATGAATTGCTGTTTATTATTTCTTGACTTCTTATTTCTATTACTCTTTTTTTTTTCTGTGTTACTTTCTTTGTTTTTTAAAAAATATTTATTTTTAATTGATTGATGACTGCTTTACAATATGTGTTTGATTTTTGTCATACATCAACATGAATTAACCATAGGTGTACATATGTCCCCTCCCTTGTGAATCTCCTTCCCATCTCCCGTCCATTCCCGCCCCTCTAGGTTACTACAAAGCCCCAGTTTGAGTTCCCTGAATCATACAGCAAATTCCCATTGGGTATCTATTTACCTAGGTCAATGTATATGCTTTCATGCTACTCTCTCCATTCATCTCACCATCTCCCTCTTCTCCCCCATCCTTGTCTATAAGTCTGTTCTCTGCGTCTCCATCTCCATTGCTGCTCTGCGAACAGGTTCATCAGTTCCATCCTTCTAGATCCCATATATATGCGTTAATATATGATATTTGTTTTCCTCTTTCTGACTTATTTCACTCTGTATAATAGGCTCTCGGTTCATCCACCTCATTAGAACTGACTCAGATGCATTCCTTTTTATGGCTGAGTAGTATTCCATTTTCCCACTCCAGTACTCTTGCCTGGAAAATCCCATGGGCAGAGGAGTCTGGTGGGCTGCCGTCTATGGGGTCACACAGAGTCGGACACGACTGAAGTGACTTAGCAGCAGCAGCAGCAGTGTTCCATTTTATATATGTACCACAGCTATTTTATACATTCATCTGTTCATGGACATCTAGGTTGCTTCCATGTCCTAGATATTGTAAATAGTGCTGCAATGAGCACTGGGGTACATGTGTCTTTTTCAGTTTTGGTTTCTTCAGGATATTTGCCTAGAAGTGTATTGCTGGGTCATATGAGGGTTTTTATTTCCAGTTTTTTAAGGAATCTCCATCCTGTCTTCCATAGTGGCTGTATCAATTTACATTCCCACCAGCAGTGCAAGAGGGTTCCCTTTTTTCCACATCCTCTCCAGCACATGTTTTTTGTGGAATTTTTGATTATGTCCGTTCTGACCAGTATGAGGTGATATCTCATTGTAGTTTTGATTTGCATTTCTCTAATAATGAGTGATGTTGAGCAATCTCTTCATGTGTTTATTAGCTCTCCATATGTCTTCTTTGGAGAAATGTCTCTTTAGGTCTTTTGCTCATTTTTTGATTGGGTTGTTTGTTTTTCTGGTATTGAGTTGTATGAGCTGCTTGTATATTTTAGAAATTAATGCTTTGTCAGTTGTTTCATTTGCTATTATTTTCTCCCATTCTAGGGGTTGTATTTTCACCTAGATTATAGTTTCCTTTGCTGCGCAGAAACTTTTAAGTTTAACTGGGTCCCATTTATTTATTTTTGTTTTTATTTTCCTTATTCTAGGAGGTGGGTCTTAAAGGATCTTGCTATGTCTTATGTTATACAGTGTTCTGCCCATGTTTTCTTCTAAGAGTTTCTGGTCTTATATTTAGGTCTTTAATCCATTTCAAGTTTGTCTTTGTGTATGGCTTGGTGCTAAGTTGCTTCAGTCGTGTCTGACTCTGTGCGACCCCATAGACGGCAGCCCACCAGGCTCCCCCGTCCCTGGGGTTCTCCAAGCAAGAACACTGGAGTGGGTTGCCATTTCCTTCTCCAATGCATGAAAGTGAAAAGTGAAAGTCAAGTCGCTCAATCGTATCCGACTCTGTGTGACCCCATGGACTGCAGCCTACCAGGCTCCTCCGTCCATGGGATTTTCCAGGCAAGAGTACTGGAGTGGGGTGCCATTGCCTTCTCCCGTGTATGGTGTTAGGAAGAAAGTATTCTAATTTCATTCTTTTACATATAATTGTCCAGTTCTTCCAGTATCACTTATTGAAAAGATTATCTTTTTCCCATTGTATATCCTTGACTCTTTTTGTCAAAGATAAGGTGCTCATATGTGCGTGGGTTTTTCTCTGGGCTTTCTGTCTTGTTCCATTGGTCTACACTTCTGTTTTTGTGCCAGTGCCATACTGTCATGATGATTGTAGCTTTGTATTATAGTCTGAAATCAGGTAAGTTGATCCCTCCAGCTCCATTCTTCTTTCTCAAGATTGCTTTGGTTATTTGAGGTCTTTTGTGTTTCCATACAAACTGTGAAATTTTTTGTTCTAGTTCTATGAAAAGGCCATTGGTAATTTGATAGGGATTGAATTGAATCTGTAGATCGTTTTTGGTAGTATAATCATTTTCACAATATTGATTCTTCCAACCCAGGAGCATGGAATATCACTCCATCTATTTATGTCATCTTTGATTTCTTTCATCAGTGTCTTGTAGTTTTCTGCATATAGCTCTTTTGTCTCCTTAGGTAGGTTTATTCCTAGATATTTTATTATTTTAGTTGTAACGGTGAATGGGACTGAGTTCTTAATTTCTCTTTCTGATCTTTCATTGTTAGCATATAGGAATATAAGTGATTTCTGTGTACCGATTTTATATCCTGAGGCTTTACTAAATCCTCTGATTAGTTTTAGTAATTTCCTGTTAGTATCTTTAGGGTTCTCTATGCACAGTATCCAGAGAAGGCAATGGCACCCCACTCCAGTACTCTTGCCTGGAAAATCCCATGGATGGAGGAGCCTAGTAGGCTGCAGTCCATGGGGTCGCTAAGAGTCAGACACGACTGGGTGGCTTCACTTTCACTTTTCACTTTTGTGCATTAGAGAGGGAAATGGCAACCCACTCCAGTCATGTCATCTGCAAATAGTGAGTTTTACTTCTTCCTTTCCAATCTGGATTCCTTTTATTTCTTTCTCTTCTTTGATTGCCATAGCTAGGACTTCCAAACTGTGTTGAATAATAATGGTGAGAGTGGGCACCCTCATCTTCTTCATGATCTTAGAGGGACTGCTTTCTGTTTCTCACTATTGAAAATAATGTTTGCTGTCTGTTTGTTGTATATAACCCTTATTATGTTAAGATAGGTTCCTTCTATTCCCATTTTTGGAAGAGTCTATCGTAAACGGGAGCTCAATTTTGTTGAAAGCTTTGTCTGCATCTATTGAAATTATCATATGGTTTTTATTTTTCAGTTTGTTAATATGGTGTATCACATTGATTGATTTGCATATATTGAAGAATCCTTGCATCTCTGGGATAAACCCGACTTGATCATGGTATATGATCTTTTTAATATGTTGTTGAATTCTGTTTGCTAGAATTTTGTTGAGGATATTTGCCTCTATGTTCATTGGTGATATTAGCCTTTTTCTTTTTTTGTGATATCTTTGTTTGATTTTGATATCAGGGTGATTGTAGCCTCATAGAATGAGGTAAAGAGTTTGCCTGCAATGTGGGAGACCTAGGTTCAGTCCCTGGGTTGAGAAGATCCCCTGGAGAAGGGAGTGGCAACCCACTCCAGTATTCTTGCCTGGACAATCCCATGGACAGAGGAGCCTGGCGGGCCCAAATCCATGGGGTCACAAAGAGTCAGACATGACTGAGTGACTAACACACACACATGGAAGTATAGAAATTAGCTCTTCTCTAAAATGTTTGACAGAATTCACCTGTGATGCCATCTGGCCCTGGACTTCTGTTTTTGGGGAGATTTTTGATCACAGTTTCAATTTCAGTGTTTGTAATTGGCTTGTTCATAATTTCTATTTCTTCCTGATTCAGTCTTGGAAGGTGGAACTTTTCTAAGAATCTGTCCATTTCTTCTAGGTTGTCCATTTTATTTGTGCTACTTTCTATGTAATGTGATTTTTTTCATTCCCAACCTCATCCCCCATCAAGTAAACATATGTAATGATATGTTTGATCAGAGAATAATAAAACATTTTAGACATTTTAAAAATATTATAACCTACTGGAAGCAGCCACATTTAAAATTTGCTATTTATTAATATCACAATTATTTTTTCTTTACTCTTAAGTTTTTTTATATTGTATAAACTTTAAGGTTTTTTCTGATTTATAGTGATAATTTAATTTAAAAATGATATTATTTTGCTTAAATTGCTATTCCTAACATTTTTACTAAAAAATTTCCATTCTTGGGCATTATTAAAAGCTTCATGTTAGACTTTTGTTAGTTTTGAATGAACTCTTTTAAAAACTGCACACAATCTGTTGGTAAAATATGTAATCAATATTGATCAGATATTTTGCTTAAACAATATTAGGCGACAAATAAGGATGTTTACAACTCACGAAGAAGGCATACCACAATGACTGGGGGATTTTGAATCCTAGAAAGAAAAATGTGACATTTATCAGACGTTAGATAATCTATGACTACTGTTCAGCTAAACATTTTGTATTGATAGAAATGTTCCATATTGGCATTGTTGAAAATAATAGCTTTTCACCACATGTGCTTTTTAACTCTTGAAGTATGACTGGTACTATTAAGAAGCTAATTTTAAATTTTGTTTAGTTTTATATTTGAAAAATCAGCTGTGACTGTCAATGGTACCCTATTGACCAGCACAGCCTACTCTTGACATTTACTAGATCCTTCCTTTGCTCCCTCCCCACTCCACTGTTTATCTGAGAACACAGATAAAAAGTCCTAGTTTGTTTAACATGGATATCGGTTAGGATTCCTGTGCTTCCCAAGAGCTGGGTAAGTTTCCATCTTGCTCTTGAGGAGAAAACTATAGCACTGAGTTATCATTTATTCATTTCTATGGTGTAAACAACCCCACCATGGCCATTTGAAGTGATCAATGTGAAAATAAACAACAGGAGAAATTTCTGAAAATTTTATTAGTGGCTCTCCTAAGCTTGTACGAACTGGCTCTAATGTACCCATGCCCGTGAAAGTTCACAGCCCTCCCACATTTGCTCTAAAATTCACCAGTTTTGTATGATGAATACCACCCCTGGCTGTGAACCCTGTTCTTAATTAATTGGTTCAGGTGGTATGAGTTCCTGTGTGCTCAGTTGCTCAGTTGTGTCCAACTCCTTGTGACTCCATGGACTGTAGCCTGCCAGGCTCCTCTAGTCCATAGGATTTCTTAGGCAAGAATACTGGAGTGGGTTGCCATTTCCTCTTCCTGGGGATCTTCCTGATCCAGGTATCAAACCCACATCTCCTGCAACTTTTAGATTGGCAACCAGATTCTTTTCTCACTGAGCCATGGCAACCCACTCCGGTATTCTTGCTTAGGAAATCCTATGGATAGAGGACCCTAGCAGGCCACAGTTCATAGAGTTGCAAAGAGTCAGTTAGTAGGTTGGCTTGTTAATCCCCTTGATTCTGTCCTTTTTTCTTACTAGCATTTTAATTTCCACAAAAATCCATTCATGCAAACTATGTGAAGAGTTGATTTTTTTTTTTTTTAGAAGTTTCTGGATGGTAGAGTATGTGTAAATGTGTGTGTGTGTGGTCACTCCAAGCAATGGTAAGAAATACAGATTAAATATCGGCTATCTCCGCTATTTAATACTCTCTGGATATTGTTTGTTGTCCTTTCCCTGGTAATCTCCAGCCTTGGGTCATCCCTGACTCCTCTCCAACTTTCATTTTTCCTCACTTGTCCTCATCCCCTCACTTTTGGATCACCCTCAGGAATTCTAAAACTTGACATTAAGTCATTAAAGTAATCTAACCAATTCCAGTCTCTACTCCTAGACTCTCCCTTTAGTATCCAAACTCATTATTTTGCTTAAAGGGCCTTTTATTTACCAGGATCAACCTTCCTTATAAAGCAGTTATTCATAAATTCAACAATATTTATTGAATACTGATTATATGCCAGGTACTCTTCTGATTGAAAATGTCAAAGTTGGCCATCTATTACATTTGTAGTGAGTATAATAATTGTCAAAATGCCGAGTACAGTGCTAATAATAAGTTGGTGTTCAATAGTGAAGTCACTCAGTCATGTCTGACTCTTGGCGACCCCATGGACTGTAGCCTACCAGGCTCCTCCATCCATGGGATTCTCCAGGCAAGAATACTCGAGTGGGTTGCCATTTCCTTCTCCAGGGGATCTTCCCAACCCAGGGATTGAACCCAGGGCTCCTTCATTGCAGGAAGACGCTTTAAACTCTGAGCCACCAGGGAAGCCCAAATAATATGTTGGCGTTCAGTAGATGTCATTTAAGCAAAATTTGGGCTTCCCAGGTGGCACTAGTGGTAAAAAACCCACCTACCAATGCAGGAGATATAAGAGACGTGGGTTCGATCCCTGGGTCAGGAAGATCCCCTGGAGGCAGACATGGCAACCCACTCCAGCAGTCTTCTTTGGAGAATCCCATGGACAGAAGAGCCTGGTGGGCTGCAGTCATAGGGTCGCAAAGAGTTGGATATGATTGAAACGATTTTACACACAGCACAGAATCATTTAGAAACATTAAGGGAAAGAAATAAATGATGTGATCCTCAGAAATATTAAGCTTTCCATTTCTTTATTTCATAATGAATACATTTATCTGTTCCTTCTAATTGAAATCCTATTTCACCTCCAAAGTCTTTTCAGTCATGATATTTATTGCTCTCAAGTATGTAGACAATGATGTAACCCATCATCATTTTAACAAAGTTGCGCATTTTTAATGAATACAAGCATACTTTTCCATTGACCTGTGTTTATTTGTTTTTGTTGATTCTGCTATAAATTCCCTAACTATACATTGTGGGTACACAGTAAATATGCATTGAAGTCACTTTTGGATTCAATGAAAGAGAAAATAAATGAAAAGTACAGTGTTATAGTTATGTTTAATCATATATTTTGGATTATTTTGCTTTTTTGATCATTATTTCAGTTTTTACTGTACTATTATTTGGTCATTTTTACAAGTACATTGGGTAATATTTTATTCCCCTGATGCTAGGTGCTTGTAGCAGAAGAGGGGAGATACAGAGTTCTGTGTGACTTCCTACTCTTGGACATAGACATGGCTCAAAAGTCTGTCTCTCACACCTTCCTACTTACTGCTCTAGGTCTCCACAACCTCAGTTTTAGTCCAGAATACTGTTACCTTTAGTCTGGAGCACTGTTTTATCCTTCTCAGTTGATTCTGAAAAGCCCATAATCTACACCACATAATTTGCAGTGTGGGGATTCATATCATGCATAGCTGGTTATTTTACTCTCCACTTAATTTTCTGAAGCTTTACTTCATCCTTAGGATAAAGTCCAAATTTAAGGGTTTTGATTTCTCTCCCACTCTGTCTCTAGTTTCATCTCTTGATAACTGTTCCCCCACACAA
Source organism: Bos indicus x Bos taurus (assembly GCF_003369695.1). Lineage (NCBI taxonomy): Eukaryota > Metazoa > Chordata > Mammalia > Artiodactyla > Bovidae > Bos > Bos indicus x Bos taurus. The sequence continues at coordinate 28,072,206 of NC_040084.1, forward strand.
AATTCTCTCCAATCATTTAAAGTCATCTCTCTCTTACACTCTCATTTCTTTCAGAGTTTCCTTTCTTTAGAAAGGCTTTATAAGATAAAAACCATATCTTCACCTTATCTTGAACCCTTATCTTCACCTCTCCATCTCTTCTGTTTTGAATACATGTTGAAGTATCCAGTTATTATTTCCATAAAATATCATCCCTTCCTGCCCCTCTGGATAGATTGGTGTTCTGTTCCTACAGTGGAACACAGTGCACAGCACTAGGCATTTAATTGTCTCTCACTAGATCTCAGTCTTGTTTTTTGAAATCACTTTCTTGGTTTTAACTGACAGAGCTGAGTACAATGTAAAACGTATATCATGCTTCTGTTCAAAATTAAGGAGAATTAATGAGTGCTATCCATGATTAGGAAACTTTGACTCGGTGAAAGGCATACATCTGCAAGTGTCTATTATGCTCAAAGTATTGTGCTCAGCACTTTACATATGTCACCTCATTTAGTCCTCAGAGCAATTTGAGCCTTTGAAAACCTAAGCATACTCAAGGATATAAAATACTACTGTGGTAAGGCTGGGATTCTAAGCTTAACCTTTTTGAATACAGTATTTATGTTCTTTTCACGAATCCACATTGTTCAGAAAGTTGAATTGCTGACTACTATCCATCTTGTTGGCTGAACTGAAGAATATGTATATTAAAGAGCTGTGTAAACTATAAATATTCTACACAGATACAGGGAGCTATGGGTATTCAATAAGCATCTAATGAATAAATGACTATATAGTATTAATAACATCATTAGTGTTAGTGAGAAGCAAAACGTATTTATTCCTCATCCTGTCATCAAATATGTTTAGAAAACAATGAGTTAGCTTAAATTGGTCTGCACTGTAGGATTTCAGTGTGGAATATATCATGTTAAAGTCCTGAAAGGTAACATATTGTCTACATGCTTAAATGTAACATCTTTGACCTTGAATTCTTTGTGGAGAAGAGCATCTGTTGGAACAAGGATTCTATGGACCACTTATAAAGTAGCTATAAAATTTCTCATCAGAGAATATTACTCTTAAAAATGTGTTCTTCCATGTAAATTGAAACCAGTGTGGATGGCTACTTCTGAGGTTGCAAGGTTAGAAATTAACTTATACATGTGGGTTGCAAAATAGCTCATTAAGTTACTCCTCTCATAAATAGATACAACAAAAGAAAAATGATGTATCTGGAAAGTCTGTTCTCATTGCATGTGTAGATTAGGGAGAGAGAGGGAAACATACGTGAACAATGAAATCACACACAGAAGGTATAGATATGTTAAGAAAGGTCCTGATGAGGTGCAATCCAGGCTCAGAGGAATGAGAGAGAACTTGCTCTGTGGGGACCAAAGAGGTTTCCAGGAATGATGGCATATGAGATTGGATGAAAAAGAGTAGTTGGATGTGAAGATAAAAAGAGAGGAAAACAAGCACAAATAAGAGTACAGAGGAGACCCCACGTGTTATTTTTATATGTCTGCAGTCCCTAAAACATGCTGTATTCAGTTGGGTGTAAGCAGTAAGCACCTTTGTTCTTTCAGTGACTACCACTGCAAACCCCTCTCTCTAGACTTGCTTTTCTCTACCCCATTGGGTGAAATCTGAAAAAGACCCTATATTTTTCCCTATCATGCTCAGATTAAAAACAATGGTATTTTCCTACAAGCATTTAAGACTTCCAAATCCAGTCTAATATGAAAGCTCCCAACATCCACCCCAGGTAAGAAGTTTCCCATTGGTCAGCTTGAACTTGCCCTGAGCTTAGAAGCCTGTAAGTGTGGGTGGGGTGCCCTGGGCTTCCTGTCGCTGTTCCTTACTCTGCTGCCTGGCAGCTGATTGCTGCAACCCCCAGCCTTCCTCTCCTCCAGGGTCAGAGTGAAGGGGAGGCAGCAGGGATGACGGACACGATTGTACCTCACTGCCTCAAGTGTTATACCCGGCTTTGCTGCCTTCTGTCCTAGTGGCAGATGTCCAAAGCCAATTGATTCTTTCTCTCACGAGATACTATTTTGGATTCTTTGAAATCTCTGCACTGGACCAACCTGATTGTTGTCCCATAACTGTGACTGGCCTCTGGTAGCTAGCTGCTTAAGAACCTTCCATTTCCTCAACCTGCTGTTATTACCTTATCACCATCTTTGCTCTGCTGCTATGGACCACTCAAGGGGCAGTGTCTCACCGTAGACTTTTCCAGGTGTCAGACAGGTGCAAGTGCATGAATCTCTATCCCCTCAGTCCCCATTTTAGAAGACATATACCAAGATTTCCATAGCTCTACAGCATGATTTAAGGTGAAGGAGAAATATCGTCATTCTCTCTCTTTTTTTCCTCTCTCTCTCAATATAGCCTAATGATCACTCCACACAAATGTTTTCATCTTTCCAGTGAAAGATTCACTTATAATAGTGAACAGTTTTTTTTTTTTTGGTTAATGTTTGTCTAGTGGAAAATATGACTCTTTTAAACCGTGAATACAATGCCCAGAAGTTTCTTAAAACCATATATAATACCCTATGTGCCATAAGTGCCTTTTCAGACTATTAAATACAGTATCTGCTTTGATTCAATGATCCACTTTTGAAGATTAACCTGTCTGCTGTGACTACCTAATGTTCGTGTTTAGTTTCTCATGTAAACCTGTTTTTAAAAATGTATCTCTGGTATTTCGTTCATTAAGACATGCAAATGCAAATTATACATTATTTATGCAGAAGTTTGATCCTATTTACGGAGCATGTTATAATGCAAATTCATCAAGGGAACAAATAATGTCTGAATATTGACTAAAATAATAACTGTTACCATAATTGATGACTAAAATCTATAAATTCATAAATGTATATATCACCTCTTCTACACTAGAAAATGATGAAAATCTATTGAGAATCTTATATCAGTTTTGATGTTATTAGACTCTCTTATTTAACTAAAAATATATTTTTGTGTGATTTAACTTATTATTTAGTAGTATGGGGCTTCCCTCATGGTTCAGACAGTAAAGAATCTGCCTGCAATGCGGGAGACCCAGGTTTGATCCCTGGATCAGGAAGATCCCCTGGAGAAGGAAATGATAATTCACCCCAGTATTCTTGCCTGGGGAATTCCAGGGACAAAGGAGCCTGGCGGGCTACAGTCCATATTGTCGCAAAGAGTCAGACATGACTGAACGACTTTCATACACACACACACACGCAAATAAAAAGTTACATGCCATTAATTTAAAATTTATTTCTGTAGTGTAATAACCCTTCTCTCTCTATATGATGCATAGAATAATTCAAATATGGTGTCCAGGAGATATTTGCTTCCCAAGTGGTGCTAATGATAAAGAACCCACCTGCCAATGTGGGAGACACAGGAGCCCTGAGGTTGGTCGGGAAGATCCCCTGGAAGAGGAAATGGCAACATATTCCAGTATTCTTGTCTGGAAAATTCCATGGATAGAGAAGCCTGGCAGGCTACAGCCCATCGGGTTGCAAAAGAGTCAGACACAGTTTAGCAACTAATTAACAACAACAATCGCGTGTAGGATATTTAAATATTAGATTTGCACACCAAATATATGCTATACCATTGGGCTTCCCTGATAGCTCAGTTGGTAAAGAGTCTTTCCTGCAGTGCAGGAGACCCCACTTTAATTCCTCGGTCAGAAAGATTGGCTGGAGAAGGGATAGGCTACCCACTTCAGTAATCTTGGGCTTCCCTTGTAGCTGACCTGGTCAAGAATCCGCCTGCAATGTGAGAGACCTGGGTTTGATCCCTGGGTTGGGAAGCTCCCCTAGAGAAGGGAAAGGCTACCCACTCCAGTATTCTGCCCTGAGAACTCTATGGACTACAGTCCATGGAGTTGCAAAGAGTTGGACACAGCTGAGCGATTTCACTTTCATTGAGAAGTTGTCAAGTTAACTAAATAACTTTAAAACTAAAATTCTTAGTATAAAATTTTCAAGTAATTGAAACAAATACATGTTATTTTTAGGACTGTGTCTTTTTCATTTTTTCTTTTTTGTGTAAAGGGGTACACAGATTTGACTTTAGGAATAATCAGAAACAGAGGGGTTAACTGCCATCTGAAATAATCATAATTTAATTTTTTTAAAAAGTATGCCAATGCCTGCTTGAATGGAATTAGGAATGCCACAATTTAAATTCTTCAAACATCTAATATATGTATTACTACCTTCAGATCTATTTCATATCTGAACTGCTTCTTTAAGACTTTAATTTAAAATCAACTATATGGTCCTATTTGTAGGATAACTTTGAACATTTGTGTGCATAGCATGCTGTGTTCTTTGTACATTTCTTTATTTGGCATTTATTGAATTCAAAGATACCATTGTTCTTATCAATACACAAGAGAAACTCATGCTCTGTTTTCAGATATTCCTTAAGTGTTAGATCTCAGGAGAGACTCTCAAAGATTATCTTCCTTTTTTAAAGCCCAGCAAGCTCCTTTTAACTGAGACAGTGGTTTATAACACTGAATGTAAATCATATGAAATGATTTTTCTTAGACCAAATTAATTTGTTTCACTATTTCGACAGTCCTCTAACATATAAAAAATCTGTATTTAAAAATATTTTTCTTTAAATGATCTGACTTCAAAATCACTAAAATATATTATAGACTTTAAATGATTAAAAAGAAAAATTCTGGGAACAATTCAAAGATTAAATTCATGTGAAGGCAACCAAACTCATTAGAAGTAAATAAATTATAAATCCAAAGTTAACTAAAAAGTAGTAGAACTAGATCTTATTCTTCTATTTTTGGTTAATACAATTGCTGCCATTATTTGGATATTTTTGTAAGGATTATTTTAAATATAAAGAATTTGGGGGTAAATATATTTATCCTCTATCAAGATCATTGTTTTATTTATAATTAATATTCTTTTTTCAACTTTTTAAAATTAGTTTTTACTATAGTTACATTATAGTGTTGTGTTAGTTTCTGCTGTACAGCAAAGTGAGTCATCTATATGCATATATATCCCTTCTTTTTTTATTTCCTTCCCATTTAGGTTCACCACAGAGCAATGAGTAGAGTTCCCTGTGCTATTCAGTCGGTTTTAATTAGTTATCTGCTTTATACAGTAATGTATATATGTCAGTCCCAATCTCTCAATTCATCCCACCATGCCCTTCTCCCTTTGGTATCCACACGTTTGTTCTCTATGTCTGTCTCTATTTCAGCTTTGCAAATAAGTTCATCTGTATCATTTTTCTAAATTCTGCATAATATTATATGATATTTGCTTTTCTCTTTATGACTTATTTCACTCTGTATGACAGTTTCTAGGTCCATCCAGATCTCTATAAATGACCCAATTTCATTCCTTTTTATGGCTGAGTAATATTTCCTTGTATAAATATACCATATCATCTTTATCCATTCCTCTGTTGATGGACATTTAGTTTGCTTCCATGACCTGGCTATTGTAAATAGCACTACAATGAACGTTGGGGCACATGTACAATTAATATTCTTGTAATAACAATACACTAATTTAGCATGATACTGCAATATTGACACTATTTTATGCCCAACAAGATAAGTAATTAAAAGGCAGCCTTCTGTTTTATTATTTTTGTTACATGAAATAATGCATTTCTTTCTTGTTTAAGTCAAATAATACAGGATTTTCTATAAATTGCTATCTGGGTTTCCTGGCAGCTCAATGGTAAAGAACCCACCTGCCAGGGCAGGAAATGTGGGTTCAATCCCTGGGTTGGGAAGATCCCCTGGAGAAGGAAATGGCAACCCACTCCAGTATTCTTGCCTGGGAAATCCCATGGACAGAAGAGCTTGGTGGGGTACAGTCCATGGGAGTCACAAAAGAGTCAGACATGGCTTAGCAACTAAACAACCACAATAAAGTACTATAGAAATTGCTTGTTAGTATTGCTATTGTTATTTTTTTAAGGCCAGAACTGTTTGTATTAAAAGATTTTCCTGTGTTTGTATATGGCTGTCAAGATGATTTATAGCAGGATAAATGAGAAATTATCTTCTCTTGATTGTATACATATAAAATATACAACAAATATACTATAACATTTTAAACTTTATATTAATTTTTATAGTTTAAAACTCCAAGAAACAATGACATTAAATGAAAAGAGTTGATAAGACTTTCTATGTTGAAAACATGCTGGACTAGGAATCAGAGTGTTTATGACTTAGCATAGGCCTACCTGCTTGTCTGATAGGATTGTGACATAAATCAAGTGAAATAATTTATGCAAAGGATTTTAGAAATTCTACTGATGCACAAAAATTTGAAATTTTATTCAAATACAGAAGTGAGCTTTACAATATTTTGGTGAGCACTTTCTAGAACTTAATGTGTCAAACATTATTGATGTCTGTGAAATACACCTTTGTTGAATATAATATGCAGAATATTCATAGGTTTTGATTTTTTTGTTTTCTGTTATTCTATTTTGGCTTTTTGCTTTGTTTAAGAAATATCTGATTATGATTTTAATCTGTATATTTTTGTTTATCTGATCTTCTAGAAAATTCAATAACTAATGGATGAAGAATCTATAAAATTTTTAGAAATTTGGGTAGACATATATTCCCAGGACTGATATAGAGAGTCAAGTATGGGCAAAGATAAATCAATATTTTGAACATTTCAGCACAAAGTACTGAGGTACCACACTAAGTTTCTGCCTACTATTCAAGAGATAGAACATCCTTCTTGGTATTAGTCATCTATTGAGTGTTCTCTGGTTCTAGAGCTAGAAATTTTGGGTTAGATACATGTGTTATGTTGTGCTTAGTCACTCAGTCGTGTCTGACTCTTTGAGATCCCATGGACTGTAGCCCGCCAGGCTCCTCTGTCTGTGGGGATTCTCCAGGCAAGAATACTGAAGTGGATTGCCATGCTCTCCTCCAGGGGATCTTCCCAACCCAGGGATGGAGCCCTGGTCTCCCACATTGCATACATATGAAGATTGCCATTAATATGGGACCATTGGTGGAATGTTCAACCCTTCTGTGATAGCATTTTCCAGTAATTTGTCTGCCATGTTATCAGGGATTTTTTTGAAATCAGGTTGACTTCTAAAATTTTCCATCACTATCTAAGCTTGTTTTAGAGATATTTGATTATTTACTAAATCTCAGCTCTGAGGATTTAACATGTTAGCATCTAATGCATCCTTAATTTTTACCTTCTCCCTCCAGCCCCATCATATAATACAGGAACTTATTCTGCTTGCTTCTGAGATTTCTTGTCAGTGTTAAAGTCCTCAAAATATTTCATGCTCCACAAAAAGTCAATTGTAATTTCATCTTAACATAGATTTTTGAACTCTTCTTTGACTTCCGAACTCAGATATGTATAGTAGTTCATGTTTATAAAATTTCTCCTGCCATCAAATGGGTCTTGTGGAATCCTGTCCGTCTATGGGGTGTTGGAGATGGGCTTTTTGGAAGGCTTACAGCTCCAAGAGTGGGTTTCAGTTTAATCATTTGTTAGAACAAGATTAATACCCTGCCTTTTACCAAAGTATGTGGGAAGGTGTTTTCACTGACTTGCTCTCAAATGCCTCTGTGCATCTTGCTCCAGTAATTGAATATTAACTCCCTTATTTGTGCATATGAGCGTGGATTTTGAATATTTGAAGGTAGAGACCGGCTGCTAAAGTAACCCATTATGCTTCATTGGCTGGTCCCCAGGGAAAGCAGTACATTTGCTACAATATGTGAAAATGTGGGCTTCAGAGCAATGTCAATCCTCAGTAACCTCAGCTTGTCATTTTACTGTTAAGAGAACCTGTAGGCTTCCTTTTAAGTATCAATTTAAGTTTAAATCTGCATCCTTGACATTGGGAACTACTGTTCCCGAGAGGTGTACATAATTCCCTTCAACACTGATGGAAAGGAGAGCACAAAGTGGTGAAATATCCTTCCAGGGAGGACAACAATGTGAAGCCCATTTATTTCTCTGGATTGATCATGTGTGAACTGCTAGTTACAGCATTTGAGCTCTTAGAGCTCTGACACAAATGTGCGCTAAAGAACAGATCATCATGAATTACAATAAATCCTCAATCTCTAAAATTAGGAATAAATATAGATGATTATCTATGATTCTTGCAGTGACATTTCATCCTAAATGTGTAGTGCATATTTTCCCAAGCATCCCAGAGATAACAAAAAGCAAATAAAATCACCTTCATGTTTAAACAAATAATTAATCGCGTACTTTACATAATAGATTAGAGGAAAAACCTCAAACATGTGGCATCTATCATAATACATAGCTTCAAAAATTAGGTGTCATTTCTTCGAAGTATTTTGCTCTTTATCAGTGTTAGTAAAGGCTGAAGGATAAGATTAAAATCTTTATATCAGATAGAAGAAAATAATCAAATATTACTTTCTGTCTTAATTAGATCTGTTAACTATTTGCCAAATAGTCCTCTTTAGTTTTAGAGAAAAAAAGATTGCCTTATCATCTTGATATATCAGAATACTTATATACAATGTTTAATAATGAAATTTTATGCATTAGAAAATCTGAGTCATTTGAATAATAAATTGAATCTCAAATATTTTTCCCATTTTTTCTCTCAACTGTCATCTTTTATATCACTATTTGCTACTTGTTTTTACATTTTTCCAATTATTCCCTCTAGTGGTTTTTTTCTTCTTTTTCTTCTTTTATCTCAGATTTTTTCTTTATTTAATAAAATTCCATTTTCAGTTAAATTGAATGTATTTTGAATTTGGATGTCTTCCTTGTACTCATAATTGACCACAATATTGCCCTTGCAGGAAATAGTTGGGCTTGATTCACATTTAATAGGGTAATTTTGATTTCCAGAGGAAGCGATGCCTTTCTGTCCACCTGTGCATTTTACTATGCCCTCTCTCACATCATGGGATCTTGCCACCTTAATAGCTTTCCCACTTCCAAGACTTTTTTTTTAATTCATTTATTGGTTGCATCATGGCATATGATATCTTCGTTCCCTGACCAGGTATGGAACCTGTGCCTTCTGTAGTGGGAGTGTGGAGTCCTAACTGGACTGCCAGGAAATTCCCCCAGACTTTTTAATATTTTTACCTCCATCAAGTTTTTCTCTGCTCTCTTCAAATAAAATAGGAGTCCCTTATTTTGAAAACAGTGCTTGCTTGATTTTCCTGCTACCTTCAAGCCACTTTTTCCCCCCTGTGGTTTTTTGCCACATTTATCAAATAAATGACTTACACGCTTCACCTTGATTTGGTCACTGCCCACCTTAAGCCCTTAAAGACAGATATAGTATAAGCCCTGACAGTTGGCTTTCCCTTTTTTTAGCGTAAGTGCCTGACTTAAGTTTTGGTTTCTGAGCCATCCGCTTCAAATAAGCGAACACCTCCTAGATGGCTATCTCAGAGTGGTACCTTGCTCTGGGCTCACAGCCTACTTCCACACTCCAGGCTTCTTTCTTTCTTTCTTTTTAGAGATCTTGGTTTATTTCAATAACCAATCATTTGGGCCGCTTGTTTTTCCCTCTTCCCAAGACTTTTTTTCCCAGAAAAAAATTCCTGCTGTTACGTTTTATACTCATCAACAGTGAGCCCAGAAAAACCTTGACCCCAACAAAGGCAGAGCTCCAGGTTTGCTAACCCTCTCTCTCTCTCCTTCTCTTTCCCCTCAAGAACTTGTTTTGTGACCCCCAGATTGTGTCATGTAATTTCCAGGACTGATAAGTAGTTTCTGACCCTTCGGTGGTTTCCTGATGATTATTGCTGAAGGTGTCTTGCACTCATACTAAGAATATCAAGGCCTGTCCTGACACAGCAAAGGTTATCAATAGGCCATGACCAGCATAAAACAATAGTCCCCCCGCTATTTGCATCCCAATTCCAAAATCATGTTCTAGATATAAAAATGAACTCTTTTTATTTGATCCTGAGGTTTATTTACTTGTTTTAAATATCCTCTTTCATTGACCTTGTTGAAATTAACCTCTGATTTGTTCTTATACCTCATTAACCAGCATTTTTCTCAAGGTAACTGGAGGCCTTCTGTTTGTCCATTGAAGAAACTGTTCACTCTCACTCTCATAACGTTAATTTAACCTTTATGCAGATGATGTGAAAATCTCCATCTCTCTTCGAAGGCCATATATTTTCCCATTGTCTACTCAGTGTTTTCACTTGAAGTTACTCTATTATCTCAAACGCAATATCTATTTGTGTTATGAACTTCAATTAAATTATATTAAAACCAGTTCTGTTTATCAGGGCCCAAACCTGTCATATTTTAATAAACAGCCTTCTTTTTCCTCCTCAGTACATGTCAGGCACATCTAGAGAAAAAGAAAAAGAAGGCTGTTAAATGTCTGACTTCTTATTTTCTTTCATCTCCATGAACACTTGCTTAGTCTTAGACATTATCATCTTGCAACTAGAATACTTTGGTGACAATTTACCTGGCTCCTGTGCTTCCTTTCTCCTGACAATCACAGAAAGTCTTATCTCTTCAAAACATTGCTATAAAACTCCCTTGCCCAAAAATGTAATAGGTCTTAATGTTGTAAGAATAAAGTACACCTCATTTACTGAGATTTCAAGGTTATTATTTTGACCATAATTTACTTTTAGAGAATTGAAAACTTTTATTTTTACTTCTCATTAACACAAAGGAGACTCTTCTGCCCCAGACAGATTGATCCACAATCCACAGGAATACTGAATCAGTCACTCAATTTGTAACTTTTCTTTCCTTACCCCTGTGACTCTGTACTTTCCTTCAAGCCTTACCTATTTCCTGCCTCCTTAAAAATTACCCATATCCAGAACTCAGATTACTATATTTTTCATTTAGCGTTTTTTATACAGTATCCCTAACCAGACTAGGGGTGGAACTAGTCCTTACAGTGAGTATTATGGTCCCTGTCCCCAGTAAGCATGAGTGCAATAAATATGGAAGCAAGAATGAGTAATAGAACTCAGTAATTACTTGGAGAAAGGTTTTCTCATTTAATATCAAATTGGAAGTTGTTCAACCATAAACTGTCTGTTAAACATGAGGACAAAGTTCAGCTGAAAGTGTTTCTTTAAAAATATAACTTAATTCTTCTTTGGATTGCTTGATTTAGGACTCTCTATTAAGGATTCTTCTTTTTGGAAATCATGCTGATTTTCAGTGTAATAGATCTGCATTTTATAAACTTAGCCATTTTTACAAAAATGGATTCTCTTTGAAGCGGATTATAATATCTTCAGATTTTGACATCTGCAATATTGTAGAGGAAAGAAGACTCAGTGAGTCTGAGCAGTTTTATTAGGATATTTCTACCCATTTCGTTTAGAATTTCAGGCATATAACAATGCCTTTTTTAAACAGCTTGTCTCCTAATCATTATTCATGTATCCATATAAAATCATTGACTAGATGCCTTCTAGTGCCAAGAACTGTGTTAAAGACTTAAAAATAAATCAGTCTTTGCTCTCAGTTTTTGCTTCCACTATCCACATATATAGGAGAAGGCAATGGCACCCCACTCCAGTACTCTTGCCTGGAAAATCCCATGGACGGAGGAGCCTGGTGGGCTGCAGTCCATGGGGTCGCTACGAGTCGGACACGACTGAGCAACCTCACTTTCACTTTTCACTTTCATGCATTGGAGAAGGAAATGGCAACCCACTCCAGTGTTCTTGCCTGGAGAATCCCAGGGACGGGGGAGCCTGGTGGGCTGCCGTCTTTGGGGTCGCACAGAGTCTGAAACGACTGAAGCGACTTATATATATGTGTATATATATATATACATATATATATATTTTCATATGGATACATTTGCATTTAACAATTCTGTTTATTTATAGCATTCCCTGATTGGGTAATGAGATAAAAGAGATATGTGTGAATTTCTTATTTTCTAGAAAATGAAAAACAGAGTAGTAATATTCATGGACACTGTTTACTAATATTAGAACAATATGGGCTAGTGATTTTTTATTATTAAACATGTATTTATTTTTCTAACAAAAATGGTTTTGACAGGTTGAAACATGACATGTTGAACAATATTATCAATGAATGGATTTAATTTTTTATTTTTCATTGGTGGATAATTGGTATACAGTGTTGTGTTGGTTTCTGCACAACACAGCATGTGTGAATAAGTATACATGTGTCCCCTCCTTCTTGAACTTCTGTCCTGCCCTGGCACCCCAACCCACCCCTCTGAGTTGTCACAGAGCACTGGGTTTAGCTACCTGTGTTATAAGGGGCTGGTGGTTTTAAGGGCTGAATTTAGATCATGATGCTCCATGATATCACTTAGTGAGGAAATCACTCTCCATTCCATGTACAAGTTATGGGATGGAGAATCTACCAACACATATCTTAATTTTTAAGACAAACTTTACCTGAAAAATATGACTGAACAGTCACAAATTTTGTTTTCTTGATATGTTTATGTAATAATATATATAGAGAATAAAATAGTTTATTTGCTAGAATAAATTATTGACTCTTTAAAAATGTTGTTTTATTTTGCTTAAAGAGCCAAAATCAATTTTGGGTGGCTCACTCATATTGGGAATAGAATAATTTTTCCAAATCATAACATTTATTTCAATAAAAGAATCAAGTTTCTACTTGAGTCCTAATTGTTCTAAGAGAATTAGTCCAAAGTGCTTGGTCAAAATATTTGCTTTTATGATTTGATCAAAGAAAAGAGGATCATTATTTGATTGTAAAGGAAGACTACCAAGGTAAGCCTCAATAATAAAAGTAAGAGATTTGCCATCAAAACATAACATAGGTAATTTTTTCAAATACTCTTCACTTTGTTCATAGTCACTGATTTTAGAAAGGTGTTATAGAAGTAGAAAGGGACCTAGAGTGATCATCTGGGACTGCCTTTTTGCTTTAAGCAAATACATTGAGGACCTCTCTAAAATAGATATGTATCTGGCATCCCCAGGAATGGGACTCACATCTTCCCATGGTATCACATTCCACTGTTTTACTAGCTGTATGGCAGGAGGCATTATCTTGATCTAAATGGAATCAGCCAGCCAGCCTTGCCCCGACATGCCAAATATATTTTTCAGTGAAAGGCTAATTGATCTGTGTCTCATTCATATCTTCTCTTTCTATTAAAACAGGTTTCCTTCTTTTAATTGTTTAAATAAATTTATACCTTGATCTTCAACTCTAAATTGTTAAATGTTTAAGAAACCTACCATTCTTACACATTCAGAGAGCTACATGATGCCTTGAGAGGAAATGCCTGATTCTCTAATTGTAAATATTCTCTCTGATATTTTCCAGTTTCTTTTCTCCTTAAGCTTGCTTCTCTTCAAATAATAAGGAAAAATCTGACCCCATGTGTACGTAGAAAATGTAGGTAGATTTTCACTTAAATTTAATCAAACATCAAAATTATTTGTTTCAAATTAAGAAATACTTAATGTTTTTTATGGAAAACATAGTCTGTATTCTTAAAGATTAAAAAAAAATCAGGACTATATTTTAGCAAACCTTGAGGAATCTTTTTTTCCTCTGATTTAAACTCAGTAATGCTATGCTACTAAATGAAAGGCTATTTAGAGTCTAAGGCAAATACAACCTACAAAACACATTGCTTAATCAGGTAAGATTTTCTGGGAAAAAAATAGTCTAGCTAAATTATGCTACCTATTGTAGCGATGCTGCCAGTTTATTCAGATTTTTAACCTCTAGCAATAACAGATTATTTTGATAAATTATTCATGTTTCTGCATTGTGCACCTTTTGCAATTTGCATATCTGGCAGCAAATAGGCCCACCTTTCAGGCTTCAGTCCCCATGGTCAGACAGGATGGCCGAAGGCTGCTTCATGATTAATTTCATCTCAGTGGGGTTATTATCATACTGAAATGTGCAATACCCCTGAAGTATGCTTTCCTGGAGCTACAAGCACAAGAGGTTTAGTTAGCTTAAGAGTTCTTAAGTGTGTAGTAACTTTTAGCTTAATTGCCAACCTTTTTCTACTTGGGGAGTATCTACACCTAAAAATAATACTGGATCTTATAAGACTCAAAAATAAAAATTTAGAGATTCATTTAGCAGCTCCTTGAATTGCAAGATAATTTGTCATTAGTTTCTTGTATATTACTTGAAAAGGATGTTTATTTTTGAAGGATCAAGGGGGTTTTTATATTGTTTCGCTTCTGAACTAATAAATATTAATTTTTCTTCTGGTTTGTGGAAAAGTCATTTGACTTTTCTATATTTAGTTTTCTCACCTAACAGTCTAAATGCCTTGTACTATTGCATAATTAGTGACAGACAGGTTTTAAAAAATGTTTCTAGTCCTTTTTAGAAAATTAATAAAAGGTTGAGTCTTAATTTGAATCCTAGGGAAATTTTTTGTTCCTTAAATGTTTTTAGTTTATATCTTTAAAAAGAATTTCTATATTTCCTAATCTATGAAAATTAAAAAGAAATGTGTTTGAAATAGTGAATTCTGCAACTTCCCAAATGTAATCAGGGCCACAGTATGTGCTAGTGAAAATAAAATTCTGAAATTTAAAATTAAAACACTTTCTGAATAATACAGGATCATTGAAGAGAGAAAAAAGGAGTTCAGGTTAGTTTTGTGTTATCTTGAAAATGAAATGATTTATTAAATGTAATGTCTCATTTAAAATCAGTCAACTGGAATTTTGGTCACTTTCATAATTAGATTTTAAAAATACTGCATTTGAATCCTACAGTTTTCAACTAGAAACATTTTTAAAAAGGTGTCTGTCACTGAATTTACAAAACTACATTTACTGTTAAAGTTACATTTGAATCCTACATTTGTGAGCTCAATGGATTCACATGTCACATTGAAAGAAGTCAGAGTATAAACAGAGACCTGTAGATGAAAAGTTTGTGATAATAAACTAATATTTAGACTTATATGCAAAATTGATTTCTTAACAAAATGTTTGCAGACTCACAGTATTTTTTCAGTTTGTTAGATGATTGTTTCAAGCATAAGCAATCAGAAGACACTAAAATATTTGCCTAATCTGATTCATAACAATTTGTATAAACACAACATGTTTCAGGAAGCTAGGAATACTATCAAAGTACAATAAATATTTTGATAATTTCCTGTTAAAATATTCCCAGGAGACTTACACTTACACTTACATCTATGTCCATCCTGTCTTTGATTTTGAACTACAATATATTATTTGTGGATTTCAGAATTATTATAAACTTCAGTTGAATTTTCTCATTGTTCTGGGTTTTTGTTTAAATCACTATTTTATTTCCAAAGTATAACTATAAAAATTATCAAATAAAAACTTAAAAATGTAATAAAATTTTCATTTGGGATGTGTATAGTAGAGGTAGTGAGTAATACAGAGGAAATAAGACTGACTATCACTTAATTTTTGAATGAATGTTGAGAATACCAATGAGAATGGAGCTTACTATACCTTCTTTATTTTGTATATATCTGAAATTTTGACTAGTAAAAGGCTAGTGTCATTTGCAGTTGGCAGTAATCAAAAGGAGGCCAAAAAGTTATATGTAACAAAAACTTGTCTGTCAGGATTTAATTGTTTTTACTGTTACAGGGTTTTAAGAAGTCTGGTCTTCTTAATGTACTTTTATGGTCTCAGAGTTACCCTGTTCCTAAAGCCTTGGTTTTGAAAACTGAAATGCTGTACACAAGCAAATGTCAAATCTTAGCACCTCTGTATGTGTCCTCAACAGATCTGAGACTGAGAGATGAGTTGAATGATCAATGAGAAAAGTTATTAATAAGGCCCTGAGAAAAGCTATCTATAATTCACAACTGGGTATACTAGGTGGTCTAACAGAATCTTAGACATGGAGAAATCCTTTAGGATCTGTGATCTAAGAATACAGTTAAAAAATAAAGAAAAGATAGGTGGAAATTTGACTATAAAATGCTAAGGTACTTTGACGGTGGTTTTTAAATAGTTTGTTTTTTAATTAAGAGCTACTCCACAATTCTGATATGTTGAGATCTTTAAGTAGTAAAACACCTAGGCAGTCTAGATGCTGATCATTTCTTTTTAACGCTCTTTCTTATGTATTATTTTATCCTTTTATCTACCTTTTCATTCACCAATTATTTATTAAGTCACCACTAAATGCTACTTATAAGGTTGAGGAATTCAGTTCAGTTCAGTTCAGTTGCTCAGTCGTATCCGACTCTTTGCGACCACATGGACTGTAGCCCATCAGGTTCCTCTGTCCATGGAATTCTCCAGGCAAGAATACTGGAGTGGGTTGCCATTTCCTTTTCCAGGGGATCTTGCCAACCCAGGGATTGAACCCTGGTCTCCTGATTTGCAGACAGACTCTTTACCATCTGAGCCACTAAGGAATCTGCACTATCTAAATATAAATCTTAATTCTGATTTGAGATCATCTAATCTAGATGTGATAAAGATAGCACTAACATGATAGCTGCATGGAGTTTTCTTCCAGGTAAAAACAAATTAATAATAAAGAGATCATAGGTAGAATGGACTAGGAATTTAATTTTGGCAAAATATATTTTGTCTAAAGAAGTAAATTTAGTTATAATGTAAACCATATATGTGGATCAAAAATATTTATTTTATATAAAAACAGAATGAAAATTTACCATTTTCATAACTATGATTACAATACAGATAAATAATTATCTTGAGGTAAAGCATAAATTAAAATTAAACCTCTTCAATTTTGGCCAAAGAAACATGGATTCTTTGCTTGATTCTTGGCCAAGTTATTCAAATGCAGTCTTGTTATTTTCTAACTCTAAATAGAATTGTAATATTAAACAATCTGTAATCAACATTTGATGACAATTAAATGAAAGGCTGAATATGTGTGTATATCAATTACTGCATTTACACCTAGCTTAGTACATAAAAATAATGGATCCTAAATAAATATGTGGTAAATGAACATATAAAGATTAATATCTGAAACAAATGACTAAATCTTCCTTCCCATGTTGTTCAATGAGAATTCAAGTATTGAAAATGCAGTAAAGACAATCATGAACAATTAGTGAAGTGTGCAATGATCCATTCCTTTTTAAAATCTTTATTTCTCCTTTATTTTTATGCTAATTACTCAAATAATATATTCAATTATTTACAAGTGGAGGGGTTTTTTGATACTCTTGTTTCTTTCAAGAGAACATTCTGAACAAATAGAAAAAACAAACAAACAAAAACAACCAAATCCCCTAAGACAAGAAGGAGGAAAAATTCAAAATGAAACTTGCTGATTCTCTCACAACACATATTGTTGCCCAGGGCCATGGTTATGTTTATGGGCACCACAGTTGTACAGGGAATGAAATATTCAGTCAAAGGCTGGTGCTGGAATTTGATTTTCCTGGGCTTTAGTCAGTCACACAGTGACCTTCAATGAGCCACTTTATTTATGTCTAAATGCTCCATGCATTTCAAAGGGCTAATAATACAGAAACAATATGGAAAGAATTCTGAGAGTTTCAAAATCAGGTGCTAAAGCAAGTGCAAAGTATCCTATGGTCAGTTAACAGTGAAGCAAAACAGTTTTGGGGAACTTTATTTTATTCTTTTATTTGGTATATTTATTTTTGTCTTAGTAAGCCTAACTCTGAGCACTTCTCCTAATAATTGTGTTCATTTCTTAACAAAAATTTTGAATGCCAAGGACACTGTTTTGTGGGGTTTTTTTGTATTTATGCTTTTAGTTTTATTTCCTTTATGTAATGAAAAAGAAATGAAAAAAAAAAAAAACAGTAGCAAAGATTAGTAAAACTAAAAGCTTGTCTTTTTTTTTTTTTTTTGAGGTATGCCTGTGTTTTTATTTTTATTTATTTTTTTAAATTTTATTTTATTTTTAAACTTTACACTATTGTATTGGTTTTGCCAAATATTGAAATGAATCCGCCACAAGTATACATGTGTTCCCCATCCTGAACCTGCCTCCCTCCTCCCTCCTCAGTGTTTTTATGTTTGTTTTTATAATTTTCCTTTTTTTGTTGTTACATATCTTTCTCAAATAGTATCTCATGGTAATTTATTTCTCTTTTTATTCATAAGAGCCTAGCAAAGCCCCAGAAACCAAACAAGGGACAATAAAAGTTGCAGCACAAGGTAAGCAGTAAAACACTTTTAAAATTGTTTAAAAAAAAAAAAAAAAAAAAAGGTCTTAGCACTTTATTGACAAAATCCAAGCTGTTTATTGCAGAATAGCACCATCTGCTGGGTCATTATAGAAAAAAATTTTTTGTTGCATGAAGATACACATTTCAAGTACATATTTAGTAAATGGAAAAAGTGTAACTGAGAGTAGTGCCGTATTTGCAGAGGAGACAATTAACAACCCAAGAATTCATATCCTGACTCCAAATATGTTGCTGAGCTTTTCCTTTTACTACCAAAAATAAACCATAGATTAATTGATAGTTGGATAATGATGATGATAATGCAGACAGACACAAATATATACATTTTCCAGTGTTTTCAGGTACATATTGTAATTACTGTCATCCTAGAAAACTCAGTCAGAATATTATTAAATTAGTATTACTTTATCTGTATACTAAGACTGTAAAAATCAGGTATGACTACAAAGGAATCATCCTATATTTTATGAGTCATTTGTGAAAACTTGCCCTAACATCGTTAGGGCATCAAAAGTGGTTTTCTTCAAGAGATCTTTAGAAAATATAATGATTTTTAATTCATCAATTTGGGAAAATTACTTTAATTTTTCTATAATGTTGTTTTTTAACTATCACCTGAAATCGCATCCTTTGAGAAAGCTATTCTAACTCCAGTGTCTGCTTTATAGAACACTCTTAAAAAAGGAAAAGTAAAATATTTGCTGGAGAAAATCTTTCTCTCCTATACCACATTATGGGGCTTTCCAGGTGGCTCAGTGTAAAGAATCCTTCTGCCAAGCAGAAAACCCGGGTTTGATCCCTGGGTCAGGAAGATCCCCTGGAGGAAGAAATGACAACCCACTCCAGTGTTGTTGCCTGAGAAATCCCAGGGACAGAGGAACCTGGCAGGCTATAGTCCATAGGGTTGCAAAGAGTAGGACACGACTTAGTGATTAAACCACCACCATGCCACATTATACAGTATTGACCGGTAAAGGAGATGTATTTAGGTGGTGGGACATTTGTTTCTGGGCAGAAGGCCCTTGTAGCAGACTTCTCGGCACATGACATGATTACATTTGATCCAAAATTTTCTGTTACGTTTAATCCTGAACCCAACTGTATGTTGAATCAATCTAGTGAACATTTGATAAAATGGGTTGACTAGCCATCAGACCAATGAGGCTGTATATAATATATATATGCTAGAATGGTTAAGAATTATGATTTGATCATTATTCTTCTTTAGAAGAGTTCTGATAAGGAATGTAATAAATAGTATGGGAAAAGCAGGGCAAACATCATCATCTCTTTTGTGTTTTCTATTCATGAATAAATTCCGTAAGCAAATGTCTACTGGTTCAAGAATTACTGCAGTTAAAACACATAGGTTCTTATGAAAGAAAGCACAATCACCCAGCACAGTCTATCTTTTTTTTTTTTTTTAGTTTAATTTTATTTTATTTTTAAACTTTACAATATTGTATTAGTTTTGCTAAACATTGAAATGAATCCGCCACAGGTATACATGTGCTCCCCATCCTGAACCCTCCTCCATCCTCCCTCCCCATACCATCCCTCTGGGTCATCCCAGTGCACCAGCCCAGAGGTTTCTGAAGGCCATGGTGGATGTGGAACTATGATCTGAGGCTGGGATTTAGTGTTAGTTTAGCCTCATTTTAGAGGGTACAGGGGAAAGAAGTGAAGAGCTATCTGGAAATCTACTTCAAACTTGAGCTTGGGGCCATGGACTCTTTACTTTTACATTCTAAGTACATTGGATAAGGCAGCCTCAGAACTTATTCTTTAAGAATAAAGGATTTATTGTCGAGTGAATAATAATGTAGAGTTTTGAAGGCTTGTTAGAACTATCCTTTTAGGGAGATTGGATGAAAGTGTTGATTGAACACCGTGTACAAGGCAAAAGTTAGGAGATGGATATACGTGTTCACTGAATTGTAATGACACCTCAAAGCAGGGACACACCAAATAGGGATGAATGTCACTTGTGCTGTGCACAGACTCAGTAGACCCTTTGTAGACAGGTTTTATAACACCACAGCTGCCCAATTAAATTATTCATAGTACTAATTAATATTTGCAAGTTCTCCGTGTGAAGGCAGCTTAAAAACAATGGCAATATTGCTATAGCAAAGACTGATATCTTTGTTGGATAAAGTGGTAAAATTAACAGTGATGTTTATAGTGGGTTAAAAGTAGAGTTTATTGTTTATTTCTTTAATTTTTATAACTAAATATTTTAAACCTAGTTTTAGATAAATTCTGTATGTGTATGTACATATTTAATTATAATTAAGATTTAGCATGCTTTTTTTTTTTTTTTTTTGGAAGTACATTTAGCATTTAGTGTTTTGAGGCACTGAGAAGTCTATGAAATGAAGGTCTCTATGCTATAAGAGATTGCAATTTGGAGACTGGGAAACTTTAAGTAATAACACAAATTGGCTACCTAGTAGTGCTAAGTTGAATTGTAAAGATAATAAATGCCAAAGTATTTTAAGACAAAGTGATTTTCAGGAAGTGGGATTTCTCATGAGGGAGAGGTGATGACTTGGATTTGTAGCATGACTGAAAAATAAACTGGAGGAAAAAATGCATTGTTGGTAAGTGGATGACTTAAGTAAATATAGAGTTAGTGGTAGTTATAAAAGGTTGTTGTCATTATAAAGACATGAGACATATGTTGTTTTAAGTTATTTATTTTTTTAAAGAACCCTCTACCTTCACTCTTTGATCCTTCTTGAGAGAGGTTATAACTTAAATTTGGGAGATATTGTGGAGATAATTGTAAGAGAAAAACTAAGCAAAATCCTCTTTGCAGTATCTAAAAGGATAACACCATTCAATTCTTGTCCTTGTTGTACAAGCTCCAGGTAAAATGTGGACATTTAAGCAAATTAGAGAATCAAATGTATACATGGTGGGTGATTTTTGAAAATTATGCAGTTTCTTGAAGTAAATTCTTATTTGTTAAGTAAAGAACTAACTACAAATAAGTCTATTGAGTCAATTCCAAAGAATTTGCTGAAATAATGGCTGATGGCTTTGAAACCTATTGGCCAGTGTTGATATCCTACAGTGCATCTTAGTATCTTCATTACTCTCCTTATCATATCATTGGAACAGGTGAATGTCTTAACTTAAAAACAATATAGGTATAGATCCTCTCTATATTTTGTGTGTTATTAATTAAAACTCCTTTAAAAGAAACAAATGTGAACCAAATAGAATTAATTTACTTGTGAATTTACTTTTTTACTACAAAAATAATGCCGTGTTAATAACATTTAGAAGATAGATAAAAATGACCTGTTATACATTAATAAATTTAAGTATATTCCTTTTGAGTCTCTTGTTCCTGATTTTTATTCCCAGTTCTGCTACTTGCTCACAGTCTGCTACACAGTGTGAACATGTGTAAATCATCCGATGTCTCTAAGGCTTAGTTCCTTACTCTGGCCTGCCTTTCTCATAAGATTGTTATGACGGCCAAAGAGAGAATGTACACGAAAGTGTTTTGGCAATTGTAGCACAAAGTATAGATCCAGTGTAGTCCTGGATATTGGTTGAAAGTGGTCCCCCAAATTCTAATCCACTCAAAAGGAATTGCTTTAAGGGATGCACACAATCTCTGATTCAATTAATGTGGCTTAAGGCATCATAGATTTGGCCCCAGAACGAACGTTACACAGAACCTAGGGTCACCTCGCTTGGAACAACTCCCAGACGACTGAATGCCTCCCTCAAATGCTTCCAGTAACATTTATAAACTATAACTTGGATCCTGTTTAGACTTGTGATCTAGGGTTAGGTGAATTCCACCACAGAGGAAGTCAAGATTCAAAGGTAATTAAAGTGTGCTATGCCTTTTCTGTTTGTAAATGATGGTATACATTTGCTAAAAGGAGGGTGGAATTTTTAGTAACTCTTTCAGAAATGATACATTTTATACAGGTATTATAACTATGTATAATAAACTGGTATGTAATTCTTCAGTAACTAGGCACAAATAATTTATATATTCCATTATTTTTGCATAGATTTAGTTCATAGATCAGTTGGTAAAGAATCTGCCTGCTGTGCAGGAGACCCCGGTTTGATTCCTGGGTCGGGAATATCCGTTGGAGAAGGGATAGGCTACCCACTCCAGTATTCTCAGGCTTCCCTTGTGGCTCAGCTGGTAAAGAATCCACCCGCAATGCGGGAGACCTGGGTTTGATCCCTGGGTTGGGCAGATCCCCTGGAGAAGGGAAAGGCTATCCACTCCAGTATTCTGGCCCAGAGAATTCTGGGAACTACACAGTCAGTGGGGTCTCAAAGAGTCAGACATGACTGAGCGACTTTCAGTCCTTTTATTTTAGAAGTGATTGTGATTTGCTCAGATATAACAGTTTCAAACCTAAAATGGAATTATGCTAAACACATTATTTTAACTACTTGTCTGTGTAACAGCATATTTTTATTCTTTTTGTTCTGTGTTTATATCTGAATTAAAAAAAAACTTCATATGAATATTATTTTCAACTTACTTTCTTATTTTCAAATTTGGATGAGTTAGTTTGTTCACTGATAACCACTAAATTTATGAATACATGCACTACATTCGCATGTTCCCAGTTTTCTGAAGAATAGTTATTTAATATGTTTTAATGCTATTTTCTTTCCCTTATTTCAGCACCTACTAAAAAAGAGGAAAAGAAGGAAGGTATGTTTTATACAGAGTTCCTTTATGCTTTTTATGTGAACGAGTTACCAAAAGTCAGAGTGGAAGTTTGACTGCCAGCTTGTCTATGTTTACTTTGGATCTATTATGTGCATATATTTTGTGTGATTGTGTTTTTTTCTACATCTCCTCCCACTAAAGGGTGAACCACTTTTTTAAACAGTAATTTTAATCTAATATTTCTCAATATGTAGGGGGTGAAACACCATCTCTCAAAATCTTGGGCCTTCTATTTCATTAGAAATTTTATTAAACGTCAAAAATATGTAAAATATAGACCAATTTTCTCATAGCAACTACTTATATCTGTGACACTGACAAGCGATTGATGTTACTTTGTTCTATTAAGTTGCAAATAAGTCATAATCCATCCCTTGCATTCCACCTCCCTTTGTCAGGGTGTCCTGATATGGAGTCATTTATTCTCTGTTGCCAAAGAGAGACTGCACCTGATGGACTTAAATGGGCAAGGAAGACTTTATTCAAGACTGCTGCAAAGGGGTCAAGTGTGTTTACAGTAGGAGAAATTGAACTCTCAACTTTAACTCTCAACTCCTACTTGGGGTAGGAGCTGGTCAATGTGATGAGGCCCTTTAGATTTCCTAATTGTTCCCTGGGAAATTAGGCTCCTACCCTTCCTCATTGACTGGCATATAGGACTATGCATCCCCTTAGATGATTATATTCCAAAGTGATATCTTACAGATCTTGAAAAAGGTATTTCTGGTTGTAAAAGATTTATGTTTCAAAGGGACAGAGAAAGAATTTACAATTTTCTAAAGTAAATGCTCTGATAAAAGGGAGGTCAGGGGCCTGTAGTCAAGAAGGACACTGTCTAAACTTTATTCAAGCTGAGAAGACTGTTAAGGCCCTCTAAATCTCTGTGATTCTATTTAGAGATGTTTCTAATGCACATCCTGACTAGTAGACAGGATTTCTAGATATCACCCCTGTTCATCTAGGCTTATTTTCTCAGTGAAAAGTCACATGTAAAGATAAGCAATCACTTCTGACTTTGAAAATGACAGTTATTTTCTAATTAGTGTTCATCTGATCTGAGAAAAATAAGATAAGTGTTATATTTTAAATTTAGTTGTATCAGAATTTTACATATAAGAGCTTGGGGAGGGGGGTCACATTCTACTTCTGTTAAACCAGAATCTAAGAGTCAATAGATCTGAGGAGAAACTGTTTTAGTTGGTTATTACTATTACATAGTATCATAATAAAGTCAACTAATACATATTAATGTACTTATTATCAAGGCATAGAAGTCAGTATACATATACATGGGAAATATTTCAGCGCATTTTAGAAATTATATGATTTATATGATGAATGTTGTGGTGTGTATAAAGAGATCTTACAAGAAAAAAGAGATAGTAGGTCCTGACACAGCTTTGACAGGCAGTAGAACAGAGAGGCACAAGGAAAATGGTCTCATAGCAAGTCCTCAGAGGCTCATCCCCTTACGTTCTAGAAGGACACAAGGCATCCTGCCAGACTCAGGATTAGCTGTGGTTCAGACTTTTGCCTGAATGGCATGCATACCTAGAACAAAAGTTGCCAGGGCACCGTGGTGGAGCCTATGTCCTGCACTCTCACCACGTTCTTCCTTTAAGTATTATGCATTTTATGTATAGCAAACCACTTTCAAAAACAGATACAATGTGCTGCTATTGTTCTTGCTATTATCGTAATAGATCTTGCCCTCGCCTTTTCCTTCTATGAATACTCAGTGTTTTTAGGGCTCAAGATAAATTCTCTTTGCTCTGGAATGTTTGATCCTCCCAATGAAATATTTTTTCTCTTTCACTTATAGTCCTCCTTCAGAGTTAAATTCTCTTTGCTCTGGAATGTTTGATCCTCCCAATGAAATATTTTTTCTCTTTCATTTATAGTCCTCCTTCAGAGTTTATGTGTACCTCCTTAATATTATTTACCTTATGCTCATTGTACTTCTTATTCTTTGCATCATTTTCATTCTATTCTAATTGACTTTAAGACTTTGATTAAAGGGACCATCTCTTATTCACTTTTATCCCCTACAGGGACTAACACATTTCCTTAGTTTGTACATTGCTCAACAGATATTTATTATGAATCATTAATATCTAGGAATCTTAAGATAAATATAGCCACAAGAAATATGAGCAGGCACTCAAATTTTCACAATGCAGACAAGGAAGGACTTTTTTTTTCAATTGGGAGTTATATTTAGTTCAGTCACTCAGTCCTGTCCAACTCTTTGAAACCCCATGGACTGCAGCATGCCAGGCTTCCCTGTTCATCACCAACTCTTGGAGCTTGCTCAAACTCATGTCCATCAAGTCAGTGATGCCATCCAACCATCTTATCCTGTGTCGTCCCCTTCTCCTCCCACCTTCAGTCTTTCCCAGCGTCAGAGTCTTTTCCAATGAATCCATTCTTTGCATCAGGTGGCCAAAGTATTGGAATTTCAGCTTTAGCATCAGTCCTTCCAATGAATATTCAGGACTGAGTTCCTTTAGGATGGACTGGTTGGATCTCCTTGCAGTCCAAGGGACTCTCAAGAGTCTTCTCCAACACCACAGTTCAAAAGCATCAATTCTTCGGCACTCAGCTTTCCTTATTGTCCAACTCTCACATCCATACATGACTACTGGAAAAACCACAGCTTTGACTATATGGACCTTTGTTGGCAAAGTAATACCTCTTCTTTTTAATATGTTTGTCATAGCTTTTCTTCCAAAGAGCAAGCATCTTTTAATTTCATGGCTGTAGTCACCATCTGCAGTGATTTTGGAGCCCCCCAAAATAAAGTCTGTCACTGTTTCCATTGGTTCCCCGTCTATTTGCCATGAAGTGATGGGACCAGATGCCATGATCTTAGCTTTTTGAATGTAGGAGTTATATTACACTGAGCTTTTTAGGTCTAGGAATTTGCTAGTCAATTATTAACAATATGGGGCTTCCCAAATGGCACAGGGGTAAAGAATCCACCTGCCAATGCAGGAGATACAAGAGATGTGAGTCTGATCCCCAGGTCAGAAAGATCTCCTGGAGTAGGAAATGGCAACCTGCTCCAGTATTCTTGCCAGGAAAATTCCTTGGACAGAGGAGCCTGATGGACTACAGTCCATACGATCACAGATTTGGACATGACTGATCACACACACATTAACAATTTTGTCTTAAGCGTATATTGTCTCTAGCTGCTACTTGAGATGTACTAGCAGATCTAGATTGATCTCATTCATCTAACACCAGCTTCATTGATGAAATTCTAGGGGCTGGAAAACCTGTTTCAACACAGGTTATGTTCTGAAGGATACAACTCCATTGAGAACTAGCCAGATAAGATTTATTATTTACTGTAATTAGGGCAAAACTGAATAGAGTTAAACCCATGTGAGAATTGGTCCTAAGTTCTAGGACTTTATCATTGAAATTTGAAGAGGAGTCATGCTAAAAAACAATGCAAAGTCTCTGATATTGTAATTGAATAAGGATGTCAATTGGCAAGTTCCATATACACACACTCACAAATGGTATACTTCATTACCTGGTTTATTAGCCTATCAGAGAGTTAATTTTTCCCTTTAATTCCAATTGGAATTTCATTATTCTCTGGCATCATTATGAACATAATAGAGCATACCTGATACACGGCTAAAGTTGAATGAGTGATGAACAGATTGCAAATACATCACTGCCTTTAAATCACAGCTGCTGTGGGCCTCTATGTTCTTAATAGAAGATTGTTGTTCAGATTATTGGGCAGATGGCCTATAGGGAGATATATTCAGCAAGTAAGTCTTTATAATATTTTAAGCCATCTCAGCAGGATGCTGAGAGAGCATAATGAAGTTTAGTAACATGAGTATTGAGGCCTGGTACTAATGGCTCTTCAGGGTCAGTATGTGATCTTCCAGTTTCAAGCATTGTATTTTTGGTTGCTCAGGTATTTACTTATATAAATCTTCTGCTCTGTTGACTCCTAACGAAGAGACTTGTAATTATGATGACATTTTAAGTACATT
Source organism: Bos indicus x Bos taurus (assembly GCF_003369695.1). Taxonomy (NCBI): domain Eukaryota; kingdom Metazoa; phylum Chordata; class Mammalia; order Artiodactyla; family Bovidae; genus Bos; species Bos indicus x Bos taurus. The sequence continues at coordinate 28,099,131 of NC_040084.1, forward strand.
TCACTATAGCTCCCAGTTCTCACAGCAAATATATTGAATTTTTTAAAGACCAATTTGATTAGATCAGTAAATTAGATTGATCCAGTTAAATCAAAAATAGCATGACTTGTTATTTTTTACACTTCTACTTTGTGAAATGTTTTCTCTGTTTCAACAAGTGATATACATTACCTGACCCTGGAGTTCATATCCTTTTCTTTCTTTTATTACAGAACAATTGATAGCTAATACAGTATTTTATCGGGGCTTCCCAGGTGACACTGGTGGTAAATAACCCACCTGCCAATGCAGAAGACATAAGACATGTGTGTTAGATTCCTGGGTCTGGAAGATCCCCTGGAGGAGGGCATGGCATCTCACTCCTGTATTCTTGCCTGGAGAAGCCCATGGACAGAGGAGGCTGGCAGGCTACACAGTCCACAGGGTTGAAAGAGTTGGACACGAGTGAAGTGACTTAGTACACACAATATTTTATCTATTCTTACTACCAGAGAAAAGAACAGTAGATTAAAAACAATGGGAATTCTAGACTTACCCATATTGTATTAAGCTTTTCACCCCTACCCCGTGCCAGCATCAAGTTTAAAAACAGAGGGATTGAAAATAATCCAGTTCTAATAAGCCCATTTTATCCTCTGTCTGTTCTACCTTTCTTCCCCGGCTTCATCTTCAATTGCAGTTCTGAATGACATGTGCCCACCATAATCTTTCAGTGGTTTGCATTAGGCTGTACTCTGGGCTCAAAAGATTGCTCGGTGAGAATCACAGGACCTCTCAGGGATAAATCCTATTCTAGTATACTAGAGCCAAACTAATTAATAACTTGTGTGGGCCATTGAACTGTTCACTTCACACTTCCAGCCCATGTAATATGAGAATTGTTGTTGTAATATGAGAATATGTCTCCAAATAGAAGTGACATTATAGCTAAATACGAGTAAAATGACAAATGGCATTTATTGCATTCTTGTATGGAGTTGTTTATGAAATATTTTTCTAGTATTTGAATTACCTGCTTACATAATTAGGGTATTTACTCCTGAAGGAAATGAATGAGAAATTGCTTGCAGAGCACATTTGTTTTAGATCACAAATCTCACCCACTTTATTATACTTCCTGGTGAGAAACTGAATAGCAAGAAAAAGATTGTTTTTTGAGGGTGAGGTGGCAGGTATTAAGAAAAATTTAGTCAGAAGTTCTTTTTACTAACGATGCTAAGCACAGTGGTGTTTAATAAATATTTACTCAATAAATAAGTGTATAGTTTCAAGGATATGTTGCTTAAAAATAAGGTTTGTTTTTCTCTTATACATGAAATATAACCCTCTTACAGAAAAAAAAAGAAATTCAGAAAGAAGTTGCAAAACATCATTTTAATGACTGTAGTTTTCAATTATGTGTATATACTATGAATCCCCTGAACCATTCTCCTACTGCATGGAGGGTACTGATTAATACTCCCATTATTTAGAGGTATAAAACAATGTCAGAAACAAAGCATCTTTCTATGAGATAGGTTTGCATTTTTCTCCTTGGAAATCTATAAGTGAAATTATTGCTTCAGAAAGCATGCTCATTTTAATCACTTTCTAGATCTTTTTTTTTCCCAAGTTGCTCTCCTAAAATGTGTTTTCATCTTTCTACTTCTATGGAATTGTTATTATTTTCACCACACTATTTCTGTTGCTGATTATCATTTTCTCATAAAACAATTCAGTTGACCATCTAACTGCCTTTTGTGAACAGTCTCCTACTCACTGTCATCTTCAGTCATTTTAGGTCCATTTGTAAATATAATCATAGTCTGTCTATGTCACCAAAAAGCACACAAATCCATTAACTAGCCAAATGTTAGTGAATATCTGTTGGCGTAGGTTCTAAGCCAAATGATCGTCAGCCAGAGAACAGTTTACCTATCTTGTGCAAGTGCCAATTCATCGTTCATTATTATTATTCTATTTTCAATAATATTCAGAGCATTCCAAAGCTAACTTACAGAAGAGGTAAAAGAAAAAATAGGATAAAATATTCTAAACAAAAATCTAAGTTAAAGTGCCTCTATCCCAACAAAAAAAAAAAAAAAAAGAAAGAAAGATGCCTCCATCCTAAAATATAGAGAAGGAATTGGCCACCCACTCCAGTATTCTTTTCTGGAGAACCCCATGGACAGAGGAGCCTGATGGGCTACAGTCCATGGTGTCACAGGAGTTGGAAATGACTTAGCGACTGAACAACAATCCTAAAATAAACATGTTTTTAAAAACTTGTTTTTAATTTCAAGTGATAGGAACAGATAGTTTCATGGTATAAATACTGGAAATAATAAATTTCTCAGATATAAGCTGAATACCCAAAAGACTAAAAATTAAAGAGATGCCTTTTGATCACTGAATGCACATTACTACATAGCAATTACTAAGTAGATTTTGTGTTCATCAGTAACCCATGAGCCATCATCTCCTGTTTCTTTTCATTATAATAGGAGTCATTTCATGTTTTTATTGGAGATATATCAGTTCAAGGAGAGTACTGTGCGTTTCCCCTGGATTGCTATAGATTGAACAAATGAGGAAATTGCCAACTAAAATCAGGGATTCCAAACAATCTCTACTGAAATAGTATATCTACTCAATTTGACTTTTTATTAAAAGGTCATTAGCTTTGATAGACACAATGTACTTTCTTTGCAAATTAGGTATGAATATCTTCCTTCGTAGTTTTCTATATTTTATGCATCTAAAGTTTCTAGTTTCTCACTTCCGACCTTAACCTAATAATCCTCCTCTCAAAAACACAATAATTTATCTTTAAACCCCATGTTCTAGAAATACATCATGCAATCAATCCATTTCATTTAAAATGATTTCAGAGTGTATGGACATTTTGATGTGCACTTATCAGTTGCTGATTTTTCTTGTCTGCTTTATCAATAATTTATATTTGTGTTTTCAGATTCCAAGAAAACAAAAACACCTACAGAAGGTATTGGGAATATTTCCTTTTTCTGTCTTATGTTTAATGAACCCCAAGCAGAATTCCTTTTTAAAGGATTCCCATGAAAGAAAAAAATATATATGGGATTAAAAAGAGAGAAATAATGAGAGACAAAGAGAAAGAGTTGAGTCTTTACTGACAATAATTCTATGAAAAATATTTGGCAGTTATTTTTAAAGAAATGTTAGCTGGACAAGAAATTGAGCCATGTTCAGTATCAAGCATTTATTTTGCTAGAAAGCATAAATTTAATTAATCTTGGATATACCAGCATCAATAAAACTGAATCATTTAAGTCTTGAATAGAATCATAAACTATGTGGCAAGTATACCTGGGTCTTCTGTATTTGTTTGTATGTGTTTATTTGTACAGAGTGTTTATATGTTCACATGTACTTAAAAAAGACTAAAATATATAATTATTTTAAATGATTAAACAGTATCATCTTAGATCCATTGTCAAATAATGCTTTACAATCAACTTATGGAAGCACCTATAATAGTCAACAATACCTCAGGTCAACACTTACTGTGAAATTTAAGGGGAGAGAATGGGGGGAGGGATTTAAAAAATTAAAATCAAATCAGTGTGTTGGGGGAGTATATTTTATCTTTGACAATTTCATGAGCAACAGTTTTCTATTTATATTTTTTTCAACAGAACTACCCAAGGGAAAAAGTAAGGAAATGCATGCAAAGTATATATTTTTTTCTATTTACTACAACTATTGGCTTGCTGTTATACTTAAACTTGTGGTTTTGAATCTTTCTTTTCAATGTTTTATGCATGGGAACTCTTTATTTTTTTCAGAATGAAAGAATATACAACCCAGGGAGGGGATGGTCAGAGTGAACTGAAAAGCATGGCACTCTAATTTCTTTGAGTCCTGTTCAAATTCATGCAGTCATCTAATAATATCCGCTGCTACTGCTGCTAAGACACTTCAGTCGTGTCCGACTCTGTGCGACCCCATAGACGGCAGCCCACGAGGCTCCCCCGTCCCTGGGATTCTCCAGGCAAGAACACTGGAGTGGGTTGCCATTTCCTCCTCCAATGCATGAAAGTGAAAAGTGAAAATGGAGTCGCTCAGTCGTGTCCGACCCTCAGCGACCCCATGGACTGCAGCCTTCTAGGCTCCTCCATCCATGGGATTTTCCAGGCAAGAGTACTGGAGTGGGGTGCCATTGCCTTCTCCGATAATATCCACAGTCATCACCAAAAAATATAACTTTGTTCCATTAACCAAAAGGGTATTATATTATGTTAGTGTAAATGTAGTCTCTGTAATCTGGTTAGTTCTGTAGTTGAAAATAGAAGAGAAATTCTATTTCAGGCTAGATTTACAGTCTCTTTTCTGCTTTCTTTCTTCTTGTAATCCATAAATATTTTGGTGTGTTTGCATGGTATATGACATTTTGTCCATAAAATGATTCTTTTTCCCTACAAGCACTATGAGCTCTGTGAAACTGCTTTGTTTAGGATGCATAACTTAGGCAGCACCCAGTGTTTAACACATATTATTAAAGCTTGCTTGCCGACAGTTCAGTAAAGCTTGATACTTTGAGGTTGTGTCTTTTGCAAATGTATACTCTTCTCTGAAGATACAGGGTATGTTGAACAGACAGAAACAAAAATTATCAATTTAATCCTGTTCAATTAGCCATTAAAAGCCATCAATTCCCAGGTATGTAGTACTTTAAGAATTCTAGGAGAAATTAAAAACATGTTTAAAAATATATACCAATTAAAAAAAATTTATGTGCCCTCTGGTCTGGCAAAACTTAGGGCATTGAGACTCCTCATGTCATAAAAGTGCTCTAGAAAGTCCTGTGAAGAGAGTCATGAAATTGTACTGCAGCTCAGCCAGGGGGAGCAATCTATCTACAGAGAAGTTTGTGATCCTTCAGTCCTAGATTTCTGTGTGGGCACAGCATCTGGTGGGCAGTGGCATACTGATATAGAAAACACTCTATACACCACTTCACCAGCAGGGAAATGGAGGACAACTGGAGATTTGAAAAATGGTGTTAAGTAACATATTTATGTAACCTTAAGGCACTCACTTTATTACAATCTATATGATTCAAAAGTTCCCACAGACACTGTGACTCCTTGATAATCTTCACAGTATTGATATATTTGATAAATAAACATGCCTTCCCAGACATTTGTTTAGCATCCCAACTGTCTCCCTCCTTGGGAAGTTCTGTGGGTTGTGACTTGGACAGTAATAAGGACAGGAAAAAAGAGTTTTCCTCGAAATACATTTTTTGCTCTAGTTTATCATCTGGACCTGCTTTTGTTGTTCTTATTGTCATATCGTTGAATTTATTGGATTTAGTAACATATTTTTTTACTTCAAGATTACTTTATTCAGTTATACTTCTCCAATCCTATATTCTTATTTTGCTATAACCACAACTTGTTGGTTATTTATTTTGTTTTGTTTTTCAGTTTAATACAAATCATGGTAGAGGAAATGGGGGAAGTGTACATGGGACCTTCCTGTGTATAGTTTTGTCAATTCTAATGATCTATATTTTTTTCAAAATAAAACGTAAAAAAAATTTTAAAATCAGTTGTAAATATCATTTCACAGTCCCTGTAGATATAAGGGTAATTTTTTTTATTTATTAAGACAATTCAATAATTACATCTTGAATTATCCCATATAATAAATGTTTGACAGCCTTTTCTTGCATATCATCCCAAATTAACACAGGTGTTTTTCTACTTACAGAATAATATTCTGATATGATTGGAAGACCCTTATTTTAACTTTGAAATCTCACAGACAGCTCGTAATCGATTTTGATGCATACCCAAATCTACTTCCAGTATTTTTTGATTGTTATCACTTTAGAAATTTCTTAGAAATATTTTTGTAGTTGGTGGTTCAGCTCAGCAATAAGTTAAGCAATGCATTTAATTACTCCATGTTTTCCAGACAATTTTTGGTAAAGTTCTTAATTGTGTTGTTAATTTTAACTAAGTCACCTGTGCTTCTTCCTTTTGACTTGTAACACTTGGTCAAGCCATCCGTTTTATTTGTTTTATTGTCTGCCTGCTATCTTGGGAGTGGCTAAATCACTCATTATACCCTCACAACTACAAACCTGGTAAAAAAAAAACTGTATACCTGAGAGATCAATGAGATGACCTTAGGAGGTTCGATGACACTCTATGTTTCTAAATAAAGTTCTAAGAACTCTTTCAGCATAAACATCTTCTAGTGTCAAAAATATATGCACCAAATAAAACTTAAAGAAATCTCATTCTTTTTCTTTAAAAAATCAGATATAAATGTGTCTATGTTAAAGCATTTGACAATCGTTTAAATTAACTTGACAAGCTTGTCAAGGCAAAATAAGTAAGAATAGAAATGTAGATAATAGCACTTCATATAAAATTAGTACCTGCACTTCATATAAAATTAGTGCTTATTTTAACATAAATGTCACCTTAATCTTGAGGCCAGAATAATGCTTTGTCTCATATAATACTGGAAAAAGTGGGTTCTTAAAAAGAAACACTGTCTGAAAAGGACTCTGTAAGAAGCATTTGTCCTAAAAACAAGGGAAGTGTGTTTTGCTTATTCCTGAAAATTCTTAGTCTATTTTTAGTGTCTTAAATCTGCCTCAGCAAAGCCTTTGTCTTAGCTAAACAAATATCTTTTCAATACAAGAAAATTTCACCTTATAATAAAAAGTTCAGAAGTCTGTTCGTCCTTATCTGAGGATTATTTTAAAGCAACTGCAACAATTATCCTTATTGCTTACTTTTTATCCCAAATTTATTTCATATTGATCTGCTACTGCTACTAAGTCACTTCAGGCGTGTCTGACTCTGTGCGACCCCATAGACAGCAGCCCACCAGGCTCCCCCGTCCCTGAGGTTCTCCAGGCAAGAACACTGGAGTGGGTCGCCATTTCCTTCTCCAATGCATGAAAGTGAAAAGTGAAAGGGAAGTCGCTCAGTCGTGTCTGACTCTTCGTGACCCAGTGGACTGCAGCCTATCAGGCTCCTCCGTCCATGGGATTTTCCAGACAAGAGTACTGGAGGGGGTTGCCATTGCCTTCTCCACATATTGATCTAGTCAGTAAGAAAATTTAAACTTTTTCCATCCTTTATAGACCTTATGATATCTTTCTAGATTCTTATCCATGAAAAATTTTAATTCCTCTCATATTCAGAACATCTTTATTGCTGTTCTATGAGGAAAAACTGAGAAATGGAAAAACTTATTTTAAATATACATCAATATTAGTCTTCATGGCAGCTATTATTGGTGCAATACTGCACTAGTACATGCATGTTTCTTTGTGTTAGAACAATTAAGTTGGAAAATAAAATTGGAATAATAATAACAAAAATACTATATTTCAGAACAGGAAAAGAAAGAACAACACGTGGAACCAGGTAACTGTTTTTAAATTCCTCCATCCTCTTAATTTTGAGATATTAATTTGCAATTAAATACTAAAATGCCATCAAATAGCATGGAATGTTAATTTTGTTTTTCTTTTCTTGTTTGATTCAGCAAAGTCACCAAAGAAGGAACAGTCAGGTGAGTCAGACTGGGGCTGCAGGGGTCTTTCTATCTGATGTCCAGGCTTTATTAATGCTGCAGCCTCAGACAGGGGGTAAGGACCAAAATAGGTGGAAAGGGCAGGAAATCCTTCCATCTTATGAGATGTTATTTTTCCAAGCTCTGGACATAGAGTTAGTGTCAAGGCCATGTAAGAAAATGGAAGCCGAGTAATATGTTACATTCTTGCTACTCAGCGTGTGTTCTGTGAACCAGCAGTGTAAGGGTCTCCTGAGAGATTGTTAGAGATGCAGAATCTCTGGCTCCAGAGATTCTGAATCAGAATCTGAAACTTCCTAACATCCCCAGTGGATTTGTCAATGCAGTGTGTGAGAAGCCCCATTATAGTCTAGTGTGAAAAACAAAAATAAAAGCAAAACCCTTCCTGTAAGTGCATCTGATCTTGCTTTGTTTTTAAATATGAAATATTTAATTCTAGCAAATATTCTCTGTCTATTCAAAATGTTCTTTACTGACACATCTTGAGTACGTAGGGGAGTTGCAGTGAGAGAAGTAGATTATGTCTCCAACCTATTTACATTTGAATGAGGGAAAAAAAAAAAAACAAATTGAGAATCAGACAAGCAGAAAAACACACATACAAACAAACAAAAACTAAGAATTCAGTTCCTGTAGATATCAAATGATTTTCTTAAAGTTTCCAGGCATTTAACTTGCCCTGTTGTTTCAAATGAAAATAAATGTATTTCCTGATCAAGGAAATTTAATGATCTGTGTGTGTATGTGTGTAGGTAGTCATAGCCTCATATAATGTCCATTAGTCACTCCTCCCATCATAATATATTTAAATGGAAATAGCATTTACATTAGTGATACATTAAAATAAAAATTGGGTTTCCCAGGTGGCACTAGTGGTAAAGAACCTGCCTGCCAATGCAGGAGATGTAAGAGACTCAGGTTTGATCCTTGGGCTGGGAAAAAACCCTGGAGGAAGGTACAACAACCCACTCCAGTATTCTTACCTGGAAAATTCTATGGACAGAGAGACTAGCTGGCTGCAGCCCATAGGGTCGCAGAGTTGGACCCAAATGAAGTGACTTAGCACACATGCACAAAATAAAAATTTTCAATATTATGTAAATAACCAAGCAAATCTAGCTAAATTACTTCTACCTGTATCACAAACCATAGCAAGTCAGATTCAAAACCACATTTCTTATTCTTCTTTCAGGTTTGTAAAACTTCCTCAGCAAACCCAAATCATTTAGGTGATTCTCCAACTAGTTCCCATGGCATCATTTTATTTTCCATATAAAAACACTTAACATACTTTTATGATCATATTACCTTTTCTATTTCCCAGTTTAAATAGAAATTAGAAGATAAGGATCGTTTTTTATATATTTATCCCCACAGTGCCTATTATAATGTCAGGAACATTTTGGGCACTTGATAATGTTTGATTGGATGAAAAAAAAATTATCACATATGATAATATATTTTTGAAAAAACATAAACATGAATAACTCTTAAATAATTTATTATATGTAATAATCCCACTTTCACCACATTAGGTATTCCAAGGTAATGTTCCCACCATTTGGCCATAACATATATTCTTACATGTGTACATATGCAGAAAGTTGAATTAGAGCATACATCAGAGAAATAGAAACATGGAGAGACATGAAGAATGATGATAGGTATAATCAGTTTTAAGAGTTTTAATAGCTAAACATTACTATCCAATATTTGACAAAATGCAGTAATTTAAATTTCTTGAAATCTTTTTCTCGCAACTATTGGATAATTGATTGATTCACTTTCTTCTTTTCATTCCATTTTGAGACTTTAAGGAAACTGCATTGGCTTATATATAAAATCAATCAGATTCTTATATAATTTAAAATGGAAAACAAAATGAATGAGTCATGAATGAGCATTCTGTGTAGGGAGAAGGTATATGAATATCAGAAATCTGTGGTTCATAAAAGTAGAAGTGAAAGTTGCTCAGTTCTGTCCCACTCTTTACTACCCCATGGAATTCTCCAGGACAGAATACTGGAGTGCATTGCCTTTGCCTTCTCCAGGGGATCTTCCCAACCCAGGGATTGAACCCAGGTCTCCCTCACTGCAGGCAGATTTACCATCTGAGCCACAAGAGAAGCCCAAGAATACCAGCGTGGGTAGCCTATCCCTTCTCCAGTGGATCTTCCAGACCCAGGAATCGAACCGGGGTCTCCTGCATTGCAGGCAAATTCTTCACCAACTGAGCTATCAAGGAAGCCCTAATATATTTAAGTTTTATAAAAGAAAATAGCACAACATTGTATGTTCTTTTTCTCAGATATATTTTTTTCTTTAGTTTACAAGGCTATAATATAGTCTTTTTTAAAAATGAAAATAGCTGTAAAACTATTTTAGAGAGATCCAAGGACACTTATAACTGATTTAGATCTTATTATTTTTTTTTTGTCCTTAACAGCTCCAAGTGAAAAACACATTAAAGCAAGTATGTTGACTAAAACTTGAAAAAACAAAAAGCGTATTTCAGCAGCTTACTCATTTAACTTTCTGCTTAGACAATGCTAATGCTAATTTTTAAGGCTGACTTACCAAATGTTCCTTGCTCTGATTATGTGTTGTGTTAAACAAATATGCATACTTACTCAACTTTGTATTGTTTTGTGAATCAGTTTTTCTCAAAATTTACCTATAGAACTTTCATTTGTAAATGTTAATTTGTCTAGATCATAACATCTTTTTGAATTGTTTGTATTTTTGTTTCCCATTGTACAGAATGATAAGTGATCTCTTCAGTTTTTTTAAACAAATAGACAGTTTTCCTAATGGTTAATCACTTGATCAAACCAGGAGGCAACATAATTTGTCTACTAGTGAAAGTTATTGTGTATTTAATGGAATGAAGAAGCTCCCTACAATTTTATTATTTATTTATTACTCTTACAATATCATAATTTTTTAAGGCTTTTATCTTCAAAATTTTTTAAACTTATATATTTTTAATTGAAGGATGATTGCTTTACAATATTGTTTGTTTCTGCCATACATCAACATGTATCAGTCATAAGTGTATATATATGTCCCCTTCATCTTGAACCTTAGATTTTTAATAGCTATCAACTGGTAGCTGTAACATACTGTGGCATTTGCATCTGTGAAACTTTGACAATACACTAAAGAATAAATGCTGTTTTCTTTGTTGGTATTTCTCAATTAGATGAAGTATCTAACAGATTGTCATTAATGATAATTATTTTAGGAAAAATGGTGTGTGAGCTTAGAAAAAAAAATATTCTTTCAGCTTCTCTAAACTTTGTCTATAAGATTTAAGATCAAACCACATTTTTATGCATGGTGTAAATATGTTTATATTTTCCTTTTGATTTAGAGGTACATAAGTATTAACGGTAGTACTAGTACAAAAAGAGAATGCATGTTTTATTTACTGCCAGGTTTTTGAGACAGAGTATGTCATTGGTGAATATATCAGAGAAAAATGGAAGATATAATGTTGTGTAGCTTGGTGTCTTTTTAAAAAATTACAGTTAAAAGTGTTTACATAGACATTTTAGACCTTAAGGAAAGGTGTAACATGAATCTAAAATTCCATTTATGTTTTCATGAAAATTTTTAGTTGAATATAAGCTGATTAGAACTTGATATTACTGAGTATTTAGTATGCTAATACTCAGTCTGTAGAAATGCATAATCAAGAAAATATATAAAACAAAATTGATAATTTTGCTGCAGTGGTTCAGAACTTTAGATTGGAGATTACTCTGAAAATGAACATTTTCTTCCTAGGAAAATGTGACATTTAGATAAAAATACTCATTTGCAATGAAAAAAAAAATTCTGTAAGTTCTGCTATCTATGAAACACTATCCAATCAAGTTTTGAAGAGATCAGCATCTTTTGCAGGAAATTAACAAATTTAGCTTGCCAAATCATCTTAGACTCAATATAAAAGTCTCAAAAGAATTGATATCCATTTCCTTATATAGTTGAATGATTTGAACTTGACATAGGCATTATCTCCCAGTATAAAGTTAATTAAAAACAATTCATAAATTATTTAAAATCTCTGCTAGCAATGTGACTGTCCATTTCCCCAAATAAGAAGTTGTTTTGTTTTGTTTTGTTTTGTTTGATCTTGAAACCACACAACAGAAGAATATTTCCATAGCTTCCATATATGGTGAGATATTTATAAAGTTAATGCCTAAGTCATCACATTACAAATACTATTGAAAATTCCTTCTGTTACTTACAAAGTATGGGGCACATAGTATTTTGTATGTAACCTGAATATTCAGGATATGATTTTACATTATCTTAAGTTATGAGAGCAAGTGAGGAAGTGAGATGTATAGTTTAATATAAATTAAGTATTTATGGGATAATTGAGTTAACAAGGAAAGGTGAGATTGACACCACTAGTGCAAATCTATGGGAAAAGTAAAAGGTAATTTGTCTTCAGCACTCAATTAAAGGAAATAACTAGAATGTGAATTGAATTTGTGGTGTAGAATTATTTGTTCTAGGTCCTAAGGAAGCCAAAATCAGTATAAGAAAAACACTGGAGGACTTAGACTACTTTGGAGCTGTATCAGTACAGGGTGGATGTTCTCATGGTGTCATAAGCTTGAAGAAAAGAGAAATCATTCAGGTTCAGTGATGTAGCATGCACTACGGAAGGGCACTTACTGCTTCCACATGTAAAGTTATGCATCAGTGATTATGTGGATGGAGCAGGAGTGCCTTTTACCAACAGAGATGACAAACCTAGATTTACAATTTCTGCAGGTCGATAAAGATTCCATTATAATTGTTATTGTTCAATCACTAAGTTGAGTCCGATTCTTTGTGACCCCATGAACTGCAACACACCAGGCTTCCCTGTCCTTCACTATCTCCTGGAGTTTGCTCAGACTCATTTCCATTGAGTTGATGATGCCCTCCAACTATCTCATCCTCTGTTGTTCTCTTCTCCTCCTGCCCTCAATCTTTCCCAGCATCAGGGTCCTTTCCAGTGAGTTGGATCTTCACATCAGGTGGCAAAAACACTGGAGCTTCAGCTTTAGCATCAGTTCTTTCAATGAATATTCGGGACTGATTTCCTTTAGGATCAACTAGTTTGATCTCCTTGCAGTCCAAGGGACTCTCAAGAGTCTTCTCCAGCACCACAGTTCAAAAGCATCAATTCTCCAGCACTCAGTCCTTATGGTCCAACTCTCACATCCATACATGACTACTGGAAAAACCATAGCTTTGACTAGACGGACCTTTGTTGGCAAAGTAATGTCTCTGCTTTTTAATATGCTGTCTAGGTTTGTCATAGCTTTTCTTCTAGGGAACAAGGGTCTTTTAATTTCATGGTTGCTATTTCCATCTGCAGTGATTTTGGAGCCCAAGAAAAAAAGCCTGCCACTGTTTCCATTGTTTCCCCATCTAATTTGCCATGAGTGATGAGACCTAATGCCATGATCTTCGTTTTTTGAATATTGAATTTTAAACAGTTTTAAACAGCTTTTTCACTCTCCTCTTTCACCTTCATCAAGAGACTCTTTAGTTCCTCTTCACTTTCTGCTATAGGGTGTTATCCTCTGCATATCTGAGGTTATTGATAATTCTCACGGCAATCTTGATTCCTGCTTGTGCTTCATCCAGCCCGGAATTTCACATGATGTACTCTGCATATAAGTTAAATAAGCAGAGGGACAATATACAGCCTTGACGTACTCCTTTCCCAATTTTGAACCAGTCCATTGTTCCATGTCTGGTTCTAACCATTTCTTCCTGACCTGCATACAGATTTCTCAGGAAACAGGTAAGTTGGTCTAGTATTCCCATCTCTTTAAGAATTTTCCACAGTTAGTTGTGATCCACACAGTCAAAGGCTTTCTCATAGTCAGTGTAGCAGAAGTAGATGTTTTTCTGCAATTCTCTTGTTTTTCTCTTCAATGCAAAATGTTGGCAGTTTGATCTCTGGTTCCTCTGCCTTCTCTAAATCCAGCTATACATCTGGAAGTTCTCAGTTCATGTACTGTTTAAGCCTAGCTTGAAGGATTTTGATCTTTAGCTTGCTAGCATGTGAAATTAGTACAATTGTGCAGTAGTTTGAACATTCTTTGGCATTGCCTTTCTTTGGAATTGGAATGAAAATTGACCTTTTCCATTGTCATACTGCATTAAAAAAAAAGCCTCAACACACCCAGTTCTCCTTCCTGCAGTCCACTGCACATCCCCCCCAACTCCTTACCACCACATTGGATAATGATATAGGGGTTGATGATTATGACTAGTTATTTTCAAGAAGGAAGGGGATGAAACAAGTAGGTTTTTAGATGCAGATCTTTTACACTACTCTTGGTGATCAAGAGGGAATATAGTAGACAGTGCTTAGCAAATACATTAGACATCATTCTCTTTTTCCCAAAGAACACTTCAAGGACCAGTATTCTTCAAACCCTTGTAGAGTACTGCCATACATTCCTCTTATCAAGGACAGCAGGGCTTTGATAATGTTTTCTTGTGCATATTTGACTAGCCTGTGGTCAGTTTGAATTATGAGTAAAAAAGATAACAAAGACAAGATCAGAGCCAAAGTCTAGTTATTTTTAATTGTGGGTCTAAATTTGAATTAAATGACAACAATCAGGAATTTTTCATTTCTTGATTTTAGCACCACACTAGATTTTTGTTATGCTCAGACACCAAGCCTGACTCTGCTTATCACCTTAACTACATGTCAATACCTAACCTGCGTGAGTCACACATCTACACACATCTATCTCTTGATCTACCAATATATGTCATGATCTTCCAGGAATATCCAGTATGCAGAACTTAAAAATAAAGTACCTTTGAATTTATTCAAATATATGATACTAGAAGACTATTTGGGAACAGCTTATATTACTTAGAAAGTGACATGGCTTTTTTACTCAGTTTAAATATTCTGTCATGGAAATTGCTGGGGAAAAAGATCTATAGGCCTAAACTAATAGATCTGATATCAGTGAGATGTGTCTAGACCACAGGTTGCATGTCCTATATGACACTGTATCTCAGTCATTTAGGGCAGACTGGGTATATTCATATTATTCCAGAATAATAATTACTAGCAACTCTTTTCACCTGCTTAGTTTGGATGATAAATTATATGATCACTACCCAAATCACATATGATGCTGCCTGATTGAACTTAAAATAGCACTGATACAATGCCAGGTGCTGGTTTGGGAATTTACGTACCATAAAAACTAGACTGTGATAGACCTGGGACTGATTTAGATTGTAGGGCAAGATATGCTTCTTGTTTAATCCTACTTATAAAGCCACAGTTGGTGTCCTGGGTGCTATCCTGAAACTGGAAAATGTCATGGTTTGGAGCTTAAGAATATTCATCAAGTTTGGTTCAAAGAAAACCAAGCTAGATAAAGAAGTACTAGTAGAAGAATCTGAGTTCAGTTTAGAACAAGGCAGCAGGGAGGAAGAGGAAAGAATTTCAAAGAGAAAATCAGAAATAAATTTTATGGAAGTATAATGAATACAGCAAAGTAACACTAAAATATATGACTATTGAGACAAGTGCTTTGTGACTTGAGTCTTATTAATAAAGCAATCTCTTGATATTGCGTTTTAAAGGGTAGCATGATAGTGGGGCAGATCTAAAGTTTTCCAGTAGGACAGGGACAAAAGAGACCTAAAATAATTCCACTTGATCAAAATCTGATGTAAGAAAAAACAGCCATTTCAATAGAGAATGGAGAGATTATTTTTGAGTATTGCTGATGCAGTTGGTATTTATTGCAAAGAAGTAATTTATTCCTAGGGCTTCCCTGGTTGCTTAGAAGTTAATGCGTCTGCCTGCAATGCGGAAGACCTGGGTTCAATCCCTGGGTCGGGAAGATCCCCTGGAGAAGGAAATGGCAACCCACTCCAGTGTTCTTGCCTGGAGAATCCCATGGACGGAGGAGCCTGGCGAGCTAGAGTCCACGGGGTTGCAAAGAGTCGTACACGACTGTACTTTGTACAACTTCAAAATATCAATTCTGGATGGTTTAGGAATTGAACAAAACAAGGCATTAAATAAGTATAGGAAGATATATTTTTATATTTTTTTGAAATACAGTTGAATCTCAAAAATTACATGCAAATTCAAGTTATAAAGAGTTTAATATATTTTATTATATTAAAATTAAATCCAATCAATAGATACCATAAAGAGATAAAAGACAAGCTGCTGCTGCTGCTGCTGCTAAGTCGTTTCAGTCGTGTCTGACTCTTGCGACCCCATAGACGGCAGCCCACCAGGCTCCCCTGTCCCTGGGATTCTCCAGGCAAGAACACTGGAGTGGGTTGCCATTTCCTCCTCCAATACATGAAAGTGAAAAGTCAAAGTGAAGTCACTCAGTCATGTCCAACTCTTCGCGACCCCATGGACTGCAGCCTACCGGGCTCCTCCGTCCATGGGATTTTCCAGGCAAGAGTACTGGAGTGGGGTGCCACTGCCTTCTCCAAAAGACAAGCTACATATGTGGAAAAGATGTTTGTAGCATATATTAGTAACTAGAGGTTAGTAGTGAAAAAAAAAAACTCTTAATAAAGGACAAAGAACTGGATAGAATAGTGGGTAGAAAAAAATGAGTAAAAGATATAAGCAAGTATCAAAAATAAAACAATAAAGACACAAAATGGCCTGAAAATATATCAAAATAGATTTAGTGTGTTACTAATAATGAAAATTTTCTTAAAATCACAGTAATACTATTTTATACGTATCAAATTGACCAAAAATGGAGGAAAATGTTCATTCTGGTGATGGTTATGCTATGAAACAATAGAAACTCTTACATATACTGTTGGTATGAATGTAAAACTTTGGGAAAATATGGCATTTATTTAGAGTTAAACGCGAGCACATGCTATGACTTAGCACTTTCACTTCTAAGAAAATTCTTGCACATTGCACCAGGATTCATATGCAGGAATATTCATAGCAGCATTATTTATAATAACACAAAATTGGACAGGACCCAGTGTTCATTGGCAGGGGAATGGATCCATAATATGTAGAATGTGTATACAGTGGGATACACTACACAGCAGTGAAAGCAGTCAACTACAGCTACTCCTATCAGCATGACTTGTGTAAAAAGTTAAACAGCTTATTTAAGTAAACGGTGGATCAAATAGGGCAGTGACAAAAACAGGAGGGCAACTCCACTCGTAGGGGCTGGGGCAAAGGTTTTGTACAGACTACCTGGAAGCAAAGCAAAAAAATATTAATTGGCTATGACATATATCGCCTTATTTGGGAAAATTTAGTTATTTGGCTCTTACGATAATTGCTCTTGAGTACCATTTTCTTGATTCAAGAAAAATCTTGTTTACTCTGCCTTTGGTTTCTTTATGTAGACCAGTAAAGGCACTAA